>NW_015390926.1:8515-15949 GCF_001527695.2 Protobothrops mucrosquamatus | reverse complement strand
GGGCCATAGTTCCCCCATGCTGGCTCAGGAATTCTGGGAGTTGAAGTCCACGAGTCATAAAAGAGCCAAGGTTGACCACCCCTGCTGTATATAGACAGATAATAGAATAGATTGAGAAAGAGAGAATGGAGAGAATAGAGAGAAAGATGATAGATAATAGAGAGAGAGAAAAAACAGATAATAGATTGAGATTGAGATAGATAAGAGATGATAGATAAGAGAGAAAGAGAGAGGATAGACATAATAATGAGAATAGAGAGAGAAATGATAGATTAAAATAGAGAGAGAGAAATAGAGAAATGCACCAAGTGAGAACCTTAAGCATTTATTTATTTATTTATTTGAAACGCTGTGCGTTCTGCTCTTCTGCCCTGCCTTTTTAAAACAACAGTGCTGAAGGGCTGTAAAACCCAACTGAACAGGCCCGTGTAAAGGCCCACAATCGCACAAACCAACACAGCACCCAGCCAGAGGAACAAACAGGACGCCTGGCTTGGAGCGCTGGGCTGCCTTTTCCGGGAGCCGAGGGCTAATCTCCAGAAAGCAGAAGGCTCTGGGGGGGGGGGGAAGCGTAGGGGCCCCTCGCTGTGCCGTCCTTCGGAAAGTGTCGCCTTCTGCAACTTTGCGGTCTCGGCCTCGGTCTGTTTCCTGGAGGGGGGTGGGGGGCACACATTCTTCTGGCAAACTTTTGCCTTTCACCTACTGCTGGTCAGCTGGCCGGTCTCTCTGTCGGCTTTCCTGACTCAGCCTTCCCATCCTTGGAACAAAGAAGGGAATTGTAAGGCTGGAAGGGACCTTGGAGGTCTTCTAGTCCAGCCCCCTGCTCAGAGTTGGGAGACCTTATACGGGAGGTTCTCGACTTAACAATCATTTGTAAAGATGATCAGGGGTCTGGAGGCTAAAACAACAACAATAACAACAACAACAACAACAACAACAATAATAATAATAATAATAATAATAATAATAATAATATCTGCCTATCCCAGGTCCTGGATAAGGACTCAATAGGTAGACAAAATGCCAAATCCTGTCTGAACATCTGGCTGACTGTGCGATGATCCATAATAATATAATAATAAAGTTGGAAGGGACCTTGGAAGTCATCTAGTCCAACCCCCTGCTCAGGCAGGAAACCCTATATCATTTCAGACATATAAGGAACGGTTGCTGGAATTGGATATGTCTAGTTTAATGAAGAGAAGGACGAGGGGGGACAGGATAGCAGAGTTCCAGTATCTCAGGGGCTGCCCCAAAGAAGAGGGAGTCAAGCTGTTCTCCAAAGCGCCTGAAGGCAGGACGAGAAGCAACGGATGGAAACTAATCATGGAGAGAAGCAACCTAGAACTAAGGAGAAACTTCCTGACAGTGAGAACAATTAACCAGTGGAACAACCTGCCTCTAGAAGTGGTGAATGCTCCAACACTGGAAGTTTTTAAGAAGAGAATGGACAGCCATTTGTCTGAAATGGTATAGGATTTCCTGCCTGAGTAGGGGGTTGGACTAGATGACCTCCCAGGCCCCTTTCAACCATATAAACCATAATATATATAAAGAATAATTGCTGCAATAGGGTATGTCTAGTTCAATGAAAAGAAGGACAAGGGGTGACGTGATAGCATCCTTCCAGTATCTCAGGGGCTGCCCCAAAGAAGAGGGAGTCAAGCTATTCTCCAAAGCCCCTGAAGGCAGGACAAGAAGCAACGGATGGGAACTAATCAAGGAGAGAAGCAACCTAGAACTAAGGAGAAACTTCCTGACAGTGAGAACAATTAACCAGTGGAACAACCTGCCTCCAGAAGTTGTGAATGCTCCAACACTGGAAGTTTTTAAGAAGAGACTGGACAGCCATTTGTTTAGAATGATATAAGGACTTTGCTTTGAGCAGGGGATGGACTAGAAGACCTCCAAGGTCCCTTCCAAGTCTGTTATTCTGTTCTGTTAGTTTAATGAAAAGAAGGACTAGGGGTGACATGATAGCAGTCTTCAAGTATTTGAGGGTCTGCCACACAAAAAAGGGGTGGGTGTCAACCTATTCTCCAAAGCGCCTGAAGGCAGGACAAGAAGCAACGCATGGAAACCAATCAAGGAGAGAAGCAACCTGGAACTAAGGAGAAACTTCCTAACAGTGAGGACAATTAACCAGTGGAACAGTTGGCCACCAGAAATCCTGGCCACTCCATCACTGGAGGCTTTTAAGAAGAGACTGGACAAACACTTGTGTGAAACGGTATAGGGTTTCCTGTTTGAGCAGGGGGCCGGACTAGAAGACCTCCAAGGTCCCTTCCAGCTGTTATTCTCTTCTGTTAGTTTAATGAAGAGAAGGACGAGGGGGGACAGGATAGCAGTCTTCCAATATTCTCAGGGGCTGCCCCAAAGAAGAGGGAGTCAAGCTATTCTCCCAAGCGCCTGAAGGCAGGAGAAGAAGCAACGGATGGAAACCCATCAAGGAGAGAAGCAACCTGGAATATAAGGAGGGCTTCTTCCCCCAGGTCAAACAAAAGCTAATTTGCAGAGAGGTTTTCTGGGGCTCTGGGTGCAAATAACCTCCCAGATGGAGCCAAGGTCAGAGTTTCCCACTGGTGCTGAGATGGGATCCATGGGTGGCTGGGCTGAAAGTGAAAACTCTCCTGAAGAGAGACAGTTGAAAGAATTCACTTTCCTAGCCTGGAAGGGCAAAGGTCAGTTTTGGCCGGAGAGAGCGGTGAACGCCAGCTTTTCTTCCCTTTGCTCCTAAAGTCCAGACATCTTTGGAAATTCTGCTTGCTGATCCTAGCCCTTTCCTCATAGGAACGCCACAGATCAAGGAGGGAGGAATAGCAGAGCTGGAAGGGACCTTGGAGGTCTTCTAGTCCAACCCCCGGCTTGGGCAGGCGGCCCCAGACCCTTCCAAACCAACGGTTGTCGAATCTCTTCTGGAAAACCTCCAGGGATGGAGCACCCACAACGTCTGGAGGCAGGTAGTTCCACCGGTTAATCGTTCTGTTAGGACGTTTCTCCTGAATTCTAGGTTGCTTCTCTCCTTGATTAGTTTCCAGGCCTGGGTCCTGTTGCAGGTCAAATATGACATCTGAAATGGCAGCGTTTAATTATTGGTGGGGTTTAGCTCACGGACGGAGTGGCAGAGTTGGTTTTAAGGTGATATGTTCATTTTTATGTTCTCCCTTCTAGCACTGATGACGTTACCTAGTTGGGTCATGAAACGTCTGCAAGAAAACAACCAAGGTCAGAACACCAAGGACCCCACGGTCGTCCTCCACCTCCACCTCCTCCTCCTCTTCTTCTTCCTCCTCCTCTTCCTCCTCCTCCTCCTCCTCCTTTCTCCACTTCTCCTTCACTATTACTACTCCTCTTCTCCTCCACTTCTCCTCTTCCTCTCCTCTTTCTCCACTCCTCCTTCCTTCTCCTCTCCTCCACTTCTCCCCCTCCGCTTCCTCCACTTCTTCTCCTCCTCCCCCCTCCCCCTCCCCTCTGCAAACTCCACTCCCTTCTAGCACTGATGATGCTACCTAGTTGGATCATGAAAGGTCTGCAAGAGAACCACCAAGCTCAGAAAGCATCAAGGACTCCACAGTCCTCCTCCTCTTCCTCCTCCTCCTCCTCCTCTCCTTTTCCTTGTCCTCTCTGAACACCCTCCCTTCCTTCTAGCACTGATGATGTTCCCTAGTTGGGTAATGAAACATCTCCAAGAAAACCACCAAGCTCAGAGAGCATCAAGGATCCATTCTGTCCTTCTCCGCTTCCTCCTCCTCCTCCATCATCATCCTGGAGGAAGGCCTCCTGCGTTTCTTAAAGTGAGGGCAGGTGTACAGATAGTCCTCAATTTACAACCACAACAGCCTCAAATTTCGGTTGTTAAGTGAGACATTTGTTAAATGAGTTTCGCCCCAACTGTGGTTGTTAAGTTAGGAACACGGTGGTTAAGTGAATCTAACTTTTCCATGGTCTTGGCTTTGACCGAAGGTCAGAAAAGGGGATCACGTGACACCCTCCCCCCCCCGGGATGCTGCAACCGTCATAAATGTGAGTCGGTTGCCAAGCATCCAAATTCTGACCACATGACCCACCACCACCACCACCACCACCACCACCACCATCATCATCATCATCATCATTATTCCCTTCTGCCAATAATATTCTCTTTTGCCAACCTTAAATTGACAAAGTTCTTATTCTTTGAATAAATGACAATGAAATACAGACATTTTTCTCATGTTTCTGCAAATAATGACCACATCAATATAACATGGCTGCTAGCTTCTCTTGACATGAGATGGCGGGGGAGGGGGGGAATAACCCAAAATGGGGAAGTAAAATTAAAGCCCCAGAGAAGAAAATTTGAAAAGTCTTCACCGCAAAAGCAGCAGAACCCAGCACATCCACGTTTCCCCAGTAAAAAAACACAATTTCTAACGGTGGAAACAACAACTTCCTGACAGTTGGAACAATTAGCCAATGGAACAACCTACCTCCAGAAGCTGTGAATGCTCCAACACTGGAGGTTTTTAACGAGACTGGACAGCCACTTGTCTGAAACGGTATAGGGTCTCCTGCTTGAGCAGGGGGTTGGACTAGAGGACCTCCAAGGTCCCTTCCAGCTCTATTCTGATTGGTTGAATTGAAATAAGGATGAAATGCATGGCCTACAGAAAACTGGAGGGTCGGTGAGAGGGAATACATTGTGTGTGTGTGTGTGTGTGTGTGTGTGTGTGTATGTAGGGGCGAATTTAACACAAAATTGTCATTCCACAACTCCTGGAGAGAACCAGAATTCCAAACCCGACAGTTCATTATTATTTTTTTTGCAAGCCTGGTGTCTGAATGCAATTTCCAGCATCTTCTTCACTCTTGGGCATGCAAAACCGCTTTTGTGTTGTTGTTTTCTTTTTAATCAAGGGCGGCAACTGTGCCCCCTTTCCTCCTTGTACAAAGCCACTCCTGTGCAATTCGGAGCTTTAAATTCCACCCCCCACCCCCCAGCAATTCCCGGCTGAAATCCGTCTCTGATGTTTACCCGGAGTCTTCCATCAAATTCACAATTCGTGGATCCTTGGTCGCACTCTTGCGCGTGCAATGCAATGGGGAGGCTGCAGAGGGTGCCAGAAGACAGTCTAGGTCTAGGAAGTACGCAGACAGCCCCCCCCCCCAGTTCTGTGCATGAAATTTGGACCATTAGAAAAGAAAGTGGGGAGGGGGCATGGATGCTTCGTGGGTTTTCAAGGAATACCTTCTCTTAAAATCAGAGGGAACATGTTTGTGGCCAAGACATTTTTGTGTGTGGCAGCAGGGCAGTGACCAACAAGAAGGCGGAAGCAAAGATAAATATACCCATGTTGAAAGACCACATCAGAGCTAGTTTGACGTGAGACAAGGGATGTTGGGGCTCTGGAAAGAGTGCAGAGAAGAGCAACAAAGATGATCAGGGGACTGAAAGCTAAAACATATAAGAAACGGTTGCTAGAATTGGGTATAGCTAGTCTAGAGAATTAGACTAGGCTAGACTAGACTAGACTAGACTAGACTAGACTAGACTAGACTAGACTAGAATAGAATAGAATAGAATAGCTGGAAGGGACCTTGGAGGTCTTCTAGACCAGCCCCCTGCTCAAGCAGGAGAACCTATACCATTTCAGATAAGTGAGGACTAGGGGTGACATGATAGCAATATTCCTGTATTTGAGGGGCTGCCACAGAGAAGAGAGGGGAGTCCACCTATTTTCCAAAGCGCCTGAAGGCAGGACAAGAATCAATGGATGGAAACTAATCAAGGAGAGAAGCAACCTGGAATGAAGGAGAAATTTCCTGATGGTGAGGACAATCAGTGGAGGATTTTAAGCAGAGATTGGGC
The DNA here is from genome assembly GCF_001527695.2 of Protobothrops mucrosquamatus. Lineage (NCBI taxonomy): Eukaryota > Metazoa > Chordata > Lepidosauria > Squamata > Viperidae > Protobothrops > Protobothrops mucrosquamatus. Next base: position 10,101 of record NW_015390926.1, on the reverse strand, counting down.
AGCATTTGTCTGAAATGGTATAGGGCCTCCTACTTGAGCATGGGGTTGGACTAGAAGACCTCCAAGGACCCTTCCCACTATTATTCCATACCCTGCATAAAACACCAGACGACTACTACAAAGATAATGAATGCATCTGCAGGCTAAATTCTATGATGAATAGTTGCAGGAACTGGGCATAGCTAGTCTAGATAAAAGAAGGCCTCGGGGGTGACATGATAGCAATATTCCAGTATTTGAGGGGCTGCCACAGAGAAGAGGGGGGTCAACCTCTTCTCCAAAGCCCCTGAAGGCCGGACAAGAAGCAACGGATGGAAACTAATCAAGGAGAGAAACAACCTGGAACTAAGGAGAAACTTCTTGACAGTGAAGACAATTAACCAGTGGAACGGCTTGCCTTCAGAAGTTGTGGGTGCTCCATCATTGGAGGTTTTAAAGAAGAGAGTGGACAGCCATTTGTCCGAAATGGTGTAGGATTTCCTGCCTGAGCAGGGGGTTGGACTAGAAAACCTCCAATGTCCCTTCCAACCCAGGACCTCTCGAACAAACATTTATTAAATCCAATTCTGGAACGCATTCAGTTGAAGCTGGGTGTGTGTTTTTAACCAGATAGAACCTTGTGTGTGCTCCTGTCGGAAAGAGACAGTTGCCAAACTCACATGGGGTGGCAAGTGTGTCTGTCTAGCAGCCAAGCATCCCAGGTCAACCAGGAGATCTGGGCCAATCTGTGGCTAGGAACATAAGGAAAGCGAAGGACAGATTGATGGTGCGCCATTGAGTCATTGTGAGTTCTTCGTGATCACACAGAGCCCGCGTTGTCACCACGATCTGTCCCTCAGTTGGTTCTTCAGGTTTTCTAATGGTGGCTCCACCACCGCCACTGCGATGGAGTCCATCCATCTTAGGCTGGCTGCCCTCTTCTTCTCCTTCCTGCCACCTGTCCCAGCACCTGAGCCTTCCCCAGGGAGCTGAGTCTGCAGATGACGCCTCCAAAGCCGGATCATTTGAGCCTCATCATGTGTGTCTCAAGTAAGAATTCGAGGTTGACTTGTTCGATGGTCCACTGGTTTGTTTTCATGGCAATCCATGGTATATTCAGGAGTCTTCTCCAACAGCAAAGGCCTCGATCATCACCTTCTCCTTCCCTATTTCTCCTTCCCCATTTCTCCTTCTCCTTCCCCATCCTCCTCCTCCTTCTTCTTCTCCTCCTTCTCCTTCTTCTTCTCCTCCCTCCCCCTCCCCTTCCCCATCCCCTTTTCCTTCCCCTTCCCCATCTCTCCTCCTCCTCCTCCTCCTCCTCCTTCTTCTCCTACCTTCCCTTCTCCTTCTCCTTCTCCTTCTCCATCCACTTCTTCTTCTCCTTCTCCATCCCCTCCTCCTCCTCCTCCTCCTCCTCCTCCTTCTTCTTCTTCTTCTTCTTCTTCTTCTTCTTCTTCTTCTTCTTCTTCTTCTTCTTCTTCTTCTTCTTCTTCTTCTTCTTCTTCTTCTTCTTCTTCTTCTTCTTCTTCTTCTTCTTCTTCTTCTTCTTCTTCTTCTTCTTCTTCTTCTTCTTCTTCTTCTTTTTCTTCTTCTTCTTCTTCTTCTTC
>NW_015390926.1:5108-7268 GCF_001527695.2 Protobothrops mucrosquamatus | reverse complement strand
TCTGGAACGAACTACCCCCCGAGATCCGGACGATTCCGGATCTCTTAACCTTCCGCCGCGCCCTCAAGACATGGCTTTTTCAACAAGCGGGCCTGACCTAAGGTGAGTTTTAAATAGGGACAATTTTTAAACAATTTTAAAGAGCCACAGCTACCAATATTTGGATTTTAATTGGTTTTTAGTAGGGGAAAAATTTTTTGTACAATGTTTTAATATGCTGTGAGCCGCCCTGAGTCCCATGGGGAGAAGGGCGGCATATAAATTTAAATATAATAATAATAATAATAATAACTCCCAGAATTCCCGAGCCAGCATGGGGGAACTATGGCCCCCTCATGACTCGTGGACTTCAATTCCCAGAATTCCTCAGTCAGCATGGGTGAACTATGGCCCCTTTCATGACTGGTGGACTTCAACTCCCAGAATTCCTCAGTCAGCATGGGAGAACTATGGCCCCTTCATGACTGGTGGACTTCAACTCCCAGAATTCCCGAGCCAGCATGGGTGAACTATGGCCCCTTTCATGACTGGTGGACTTCAACTCCCAGAATTCCTCAGCCAGCCTGGCTCAGCTTGGAAGCCTCTCCCTTTCCCCTCAGCGTGGCTGGCTCAGGAATTCTGGGAGTTGAAGTCCACCAGTCATAAAAGAGCCCAGGTTGCCCACCCCTGGCCTAGACCATGGGAGTCGAAGTCCATAAACCTTAAAAGTTGCCCAGGTTGGAGACTCTTGAGGCAACCCACCACCCAAGGGACCCCCACTCTCCTTCACCCTCAGCTGTCCTGGCTGGTGCACCTGGAGAGAGACAGGTGCAGAGCCTCTTGGTCATCTGAGGTATACTGCTGCTGAACGTGGGGGTTCCACTAGCCATGAAAGCCAATGTCCAGCGAGAGCTTTGTTACTCCTCCACAGAAACGCAAAGCAGGAGCCTGGAGGGAGAGCAGAGCCCTCCGTCCCTCCTCGAGGGAGGGAGGGGGCTCGGAGAGAACTGCCGAGTAATCTGCGAGAAAGGCCTGGGCCCAAGGACGGAAGAGGCCTGGTGTCCGATAATGAACAATAAATGCAGAACTGGGTAAGGCTAATGAAGAAAAACGGCCGGTGGGCAGAATTAAAAGCTAAGCATTATCAGGCAGAAGAAGAAGAAGACCCTTTTTTAAGGGGAGAGGGTCGCCCCCCCCCAACTGGACTCTCTCCTTTTAATGTTGCAGTTGCTTCCCTCCCTTCCCTCCTGGTAATTTCAGTAAATCAAAATCAATTTTCCTTCCTCCCTTGCTTTAAAATAAAAATCAATCTACTTCCTGCCTCCCTCCCTCCCTCCTTCCATTTTTCCTATCCCTTCCTCCCTCCCACCCTCCTCCCTCCCTCTTCTTCCTTCTTCCTATCCCTTCCTCCCTCATTCCTTCTCCCTCTCCTTCCTTCCTTCCTTTCTTCCTTCTCCCTTCCTTCCTCCCTCATTCCTACCCCTCCCTTCCTCCCTGTTCTTCCTTCTCCTTCCTTCCTCCCTCCCTCCCTTCTCCCATCTTTCTCCTTCCTTCCTTCCTTCTCCCTTCTTCCTTCTTTCCTCTTTCCTGCCCCTCCCTTCCTACCTCTGTTCTTCCTTCTCCCCCTTCCTTCCTTCCTTCCTTCCTTCCTTCCTTTCCTTCCTTCCTTCTCTCTTCTTCCTTCTTTCCTCCCCCTCTCCCTACCTGTTCTTCCTTCTCCCTCCTTCTTTCCTTCCTTCTCCCTCTTCTTCCTACTTCCCTCTTTCCTCCCTCTCCCTTCCTACCTGTTTTTCCTTCCTTCCTTCCTTCTTTCCTCCCTCTTCTTCCCTTTCCTCCTCCCTATCTTTGTTCTCCCTCTCCTTCCTCCCTCCCTCCCTCCCTCCTCCCATCTTTCTCCTTCCTTCCTTCTCCCTCTTCCTTCTTTCCTCTTTCCTGCCCCTCCCTTCCTACCTCTGTTCTTCCTTCTCCCCCTTCCTTCCTTCCTTCTTTCCTACCTCTGTTCTTCCTTCTCCCTCTCCTTCCTTCCTTCTCCCTCTTCTTACTTCTTTCCTCTTTCCTCCCCCTCCCTTCCTACCTGTTTTTCCTTCCTTCCTTCTTTCCTTCCTTCTCCCTCTTCTTCCCTTTCCTCCTCCTCCCTTCCTATCTCTGTTCTTCCTTCTCCCTCTCCTTCCTTCCTTCCTT
>NW_015390926.1:0-3224 GCF_001527695.2 Protobothrops mucrosquamatus | reverse complement strand
CTCCTCCTCCTCCTCCTCCCCACCACCTTAGCAACAGGAAGAGAGCCACCACGCCGGGCAGATTTCGGGAGGGGCAGCCTCTGATTTGTGGAGATACAAGAGCTGGGCTCTTGTGTGTCTCTGGGTTGCGGAACTGCACACAAAGGCAACGCTTAGGACTGGCGGGCCTCGTCGGAGAGGCGAGGTCTGCAGACCCCCCCCAAAACCTGCCCACCTGCTTCCTGGGTCACCCCAATCAGCAGCCCTCCAGACGGGTCCCTTGAGTGACATTGTGCCTTTTCGGGGGGGGGCTTGTCAAAGCCACAGACCCAGGCCGACCCATCGCTGTGACTGGATTCGAGGAAGTCCTCGCCTTACGACCTCAATTGAGCCCCCTGTTTCCGTGGCTAAGCGTGAGAAGTCATGAAGTGGGTTTTGCCCCCTTTTACGGCCCTTTCTTGCCACAGTTGTTAAATGAACCACTTCCAGTGTTAAGTTAATAACAATAACAATAACAACAACAATAATAAAGTTGGAAGGGACCTTGGAGGTCATCTAGTCCAACCCCCTGCTCAGGCAGGAAACCTTATACCATTTCGGACAAATGGCTGTCCAGTCTCTTCTTACAAATATATTCTCATATATATTTATATAGAACAGAGTAGAATAACAGAGTTGGAAGGGACCTTGGAGGTCATCTAGTCCAACCCCCTGCTCAGGCAGGAAACTTTACACCATTTCTGACAAATGGCCGCCCAGTCTCTTCTTAAAAACTTCCAGTGTTGGAGCATTCACTGCTTCTGGAGGCAAGGAGTTCCGCTGGTTAATTGTTCTGACTGTCAGGAAGTTTCTCCTTAGTTCTAGGTTGTTTCTCTTGTTTAGTGACCATTCCAAGTTACAACGGCACTGAAAACAGTAACTTATGACCGCTTTTCACACTTACCCCAGGGTCATGTGATCAAAATTCAGACACTTGGCAACTGACTCATAGTTATGACGGGTTGCTGCGACCTTCTGACAAGCAAAGTTAATGGGGAAGCCGGATTTACTTAACAACTGTATTACTAAATTAACTGCAGTGACTCACTTAATAACTGTGGGGAAAAAGTCGTAAAATGGGGCTAAACTCCCTTAAGATGTCTCATAGCAACCAGCTTTTTGGACTCAATTGTGGCCGTAAGTGGAGGACTACCTGTATATGTGTGAAAGCAGAAAATGGGATTATTCAGGCACCAGATTCAATGTCCTCTGGGTCTAGGAGAGTGGAGGAGAGTGGTCACAGCCTTGATCCAGTGGCGGGGGCCTATCTGCTGCATTTGGGGGGGGGCAGAGGTCATATCTAGGGCTTTCTCGGCATGGGTCCTGCCAGGGGTCCTTCTTTTATTTGAGAACGTTCAGGGTAAAGAGAGGAGACCCCCTCAGAAAATATGGATTTAAGGCCTTATTTGCTGAGACCCGGAAAAAGTGCAGAGAAGAGCAACTAAGAGGATTAAAGGCCCGGAGACCAAAACATATGAAAAACGGTTGCAGGATTTGGTTATGGCCAGTCTAGAGAAAAAGAGGAGAAAAGGGGGGACGTGATAGCAGCGTTCCCAGTATTTGAGGGGGCTGCCACAAAGGGGGGGGGGGTCAACCTATTCTCCAAAGCCCCTGAAGGCAGGACAAAAGCAACAGATGGAAATTAATCAAGGAGAGAAGCAACTTAGAACTAAAGGAAAAACTTCCTGACAGTGAGGACAATTAACCAGTGGAACAGCTTGCCTCCAGATGTTGTGGACGTTCCATCACTGGAGATTTTTAAGAAAAGACTGGACAGCCACCTGTCTGAAATGGTCTAGGGCAGACATGTCAAACTCGTGACGTCACGTGACGTCGCGCAATGTATCAGGACGGTTTTGCCATTGCCGGCAATGGGGTGGGCGCGGCTTCCCGATGACGCATCCGGCCTGCAGGCTGGCAGTTTGGCACCCCTGGTCTAGGGTCTCCTGCTTGAGCAGGGGGTGGGACTAGAAGACCTCCAAGGTCCCTTCCAGCACTATTCTGATTGATGGATTGAAATGGTCCAGGGCAGTGATGGCGAACGTTTTAGAGACCGAGTGCTCAAAAAATGCCCCTGCCCCCAGCCCACCCCCGTTCTGCCCCCAGCCGGCCCTGCCCCACCCCCAGCCTGCCCCCACCCCACCCACCCACAGGGCCACTCACCCCTCCACAGCCCACCACAGATCGCCCAGGTGGCCCAGCAGCGCCATGGCAGCCACGCCCTCTGCCCGCGCCACGCAGCATCAACTGCACACGACAGGGCACGAGGACGGAGTCTTGTCCCCACTGTCCGGCTGCCATGTCCTTGGCTGTGCTGCTCCGTGCAGGCTGCGCTCAGGGGCAACTCTCGGGGGGGGGCTATTTGTGAGGGGGCTGTGGGGGGAGGTGAGGCTGGGGCGACGGCACGCATGCCCACAGAAAGGGCTCTGAGTGCCACTTCTGGCACACATGCCATAGGTTCGCCACCACTGGTCTAGGGTCTCCTGCTTGAGCAGGGGGCTGGACTAGAAGACCTCCAAGGTCCCTTCCAGCACTATTCTGATTGATTGATTGAAATGATCTAGGGACTCCTGCTTGAGGAGGGGGCTGGACTAGAAGACCTCCAAGGTCCCTTCCAGCACTATTCTGATTGATTGATTGAAATGGTCTAGGCTAGGGTCTCCTGCTTGAGCAGGGGGCTGGACTAGAAGACCTCCAAGGTCCCTTCCAGCAATATTCTGATTGATTGATTGAAATGGTCTAGGGTCTCCTGCTTGAGCAGGGGGCTGGACTAGAAGACCTCCAAGGTTCCTTCCAGCACTATTCTGATTGGTTGATTAATTGAAATGGTCTAGGGTCTCCTGCTTGAGCAGGGGGCTGGACTAGAAGACCTCCAAGATCCCTTCCAGCTGATTGATTGATTGAAATGGTCTAGGGTCTCCTGCTTGAGCAGGGGGTTGGACTAGAGAACCTCCAAGGTCCCTTCCAGCACTATTCTGATTGATTGATTGATTGAAATGGTCTAAGATCTCCTGCTTGAGCAGGGGGCTGGACTAGAGGACCTCCAAGGTCCCTTCCAGCCTTAGGATTGTAGGATTTCTCCTGTCCCTGCCCTTGCAGACAGAGAGTTAAATCTCCAAGCGGGCTAATCTGAGCTGGCACGCAGGGGCTGGTCCTGGAGAATGCCAGGCGCTGGCAGCACGGAAGGGGCTGGTGCTTCGCCTTCC
>NW_015390925.1:46425-48340 GCF_001527695.2 Protobothrops mucrosquamatus | reverse complement strand
CTGGCTGAGGAATTCTGGGAGTTGAAGTCCCTGAGTCATGAAGGGGCCATAGTTCCCCCGTACTGGCTGAGGAATTCTGGGAGTTGAAGTCCACAGTCATGAAGGGGCCATAGTTCCCCCATGCTGGCTGAGGAATTCTGGGAGTTGAAGTCCAGGAGTCATAAAAGAGCCAAGGTTGCCTACTCCTGGTATAGTTATATAGATAGTTAGTTTAATCCGGCAAGATTCTGTCTGTAGGACAGAAGGAACTTTGCGAGTTGTGCTTGCCTCTTGGAGCCTGACAGGTAGACTCGCACAGCGCTCCCACTGCCAAGTGCCACCCCCCCAAACCTTCCTTGATTGAAATATAATAGATGACAGGATGACAAGAGTTGGAAGGGACCTCGGAAGTCTTCTAGTCCAGCCCCCTGCCTTGGATCATGGAATCCTAGGACTGGAAGGGACCTTTTAGTCCCCAAGATTATGGAATCATAGAGTTGGAAGGGACCTTAGAGGTCTTCTAGTCCAGCCCCCTGCCTTAGATCATGGAATCCTAGGGCTGGAAGGTACCTTGGAGGTCATCTAGTCCAGCCCCTTGCCCTGCATCATGGAATCCTAGGGCTGGAAGGGATCTGGGAGGTTTTCTAGTTGAGCCCCCTGCCCTGGATCATGGAATCCTAGGACTGGAAGAGACCTTTTAGTCCCCAAGATTATGGAATCATAGAGTTGGAAGGGACCTTGGAGGTCTTCTAGTCCAACCCCCTGCTGAAAACCATAACATCCAAGTTACCGATGAACAACGTTTCCAAGTTGCCTGTTCTCCCTTCTTTAGCTTCCTGGGATTCCTTCTCCTTCCAGAACCAGCTCCTCTAACCGAAGCGCTGACACGCCCGTCTCCCAAAAGGATGGCCTCTTTTGGCTGCCCTGCGGGGGGAAAAGCTATTTCGGAGCTTCTCTGTCCCGCAGCCAACCCCAGCGCTTCAGCTCCATGTTTGGTCTTCAGGCTGGCACCTCTCGGAAAAGAGCCAGCCAGCCAGCCAACCCATCCACCCTCGGCGTGGAGCAAGCGATGCCCTCAAGGGACCTGCGAAGCGGTGGGAACGCACTGAAGACGGGGAGGGAGTTACTCACGCCTCGAGCAGTGACATCCGTGTAATCAACCCTCCTGGAAAGCTTGTGTTGGGTTGGCAACGCCCAGGGTGTGCCAGGCCCAAGATTTGGCTTTCAGCACAGGGTTCAGAAGAGCTGACGGGCAACATCGCCGCTGCCAAAACTTCAGAGGCGCAGAACGAAACGCGCCTTGTGATGCCTACTCACCCCAGGCGGTGCCCACATGATGCAGCCGTGCCTTCATTCCTTCAGCCGGGATGTTTTAGACTAAATTCAGTTGGGGGGGGGCAGGTGCGACACTCAGCTGCAAACCAACTGCCCAGGCCGGGTCCCACCGTACAGATCAGACCGCACGAATACGGCCACTGTCCGTGCAAACTGTAGGCAGGGGAAGGATTGGCAGTGACCGGGGTGTGTGTGGAGTCAAAAGAGGAATCAGCCTAGAATCTCCACGTCGCCACAAGTGGACAAAGTCCAAGCTCCCTTGACTTCTGCGGACCCTCATCTCAGCAGGGGCTGAGCGTTGGTTGAGAAGGTTCCTGCGCAGAAGCTTTTGGCAATAAATCCGTTTAAATCCTTCTTAGGTGGACCTGACACTTTTGCACCTGAAGATGGGAACAAGAGGAAGGAAATGGGAAGGAGGAAGGAAGGGAGGGAGGAAGGAATGAAAGGAGGAAGGATGGAAGGGAGGAAGGAAGGAAGGAAGGAAGGAAAGAGATGGGGAATAAGAGGAAGGAAGGAAGGAAAGAAGGAAGGAAGGAAGGAAGGAAGGAAGGAAGGAAGGAAGGAAGGAAGGAAGGAAGGAAGGAAGGAAAGAAGGGGAGGG
>NW_015390925.1:39627-43935 GCF_001527695.2 Protobothrops mucrosquamatus | reverse complement strand
CTTCTCTTGGTGGGCCTCCATGTTCTTGTTCATGTTTAGAGTCTTGGAGAAGGTCCTCCATCTGGGTCAAGATGAGTTCCTCTTTCCTGATGGACACTTCAGTTGGCCAAGAACTTCTCCATGCTCTTGTTCTTTTCTAGAGTCTTGGAGAAGGTCCTCCATCTGGGTCAAGATGAGTTCCTCTTTCCTGATGGACCCTTCAGTTGGCCAAGATCTTCTCTTGGTGGGCCTCCATGTTCTTGTTCATGTTTAGAGTCTTGGAGAAGGTCCTCCATCTGGGTCAAGATGAGTTCCTCTTTCCTGATGGACCCTTCCATTGGTCAAGATCTTCTCTTAGTGGGCCTCCATGTTCTTGTTCATGTTTAGAGTCTTGGAGAAGGTCTTCCATCTGGCTCAAGATGAGTTCCTCTTTCCCGATGGACACTTCAGTTGGCCAAGATCTTCTCTTGGTCGGCCTCCACACTCTCGTTCCTTTCTAGAGTCTTGGAGAAGGTCCTCCATCTGGGTCAAGATGAGTTCCTCTTTCCTGATGGACCCTTCAGTTGGCCAAGGTGTTCTCTTGGTGGGCCTCCATGCTCTTGTTCATGTCTAGAGTCTTGGAGGATGTCCTCCATCTGGGTCAAGCAGAGCTGGCTGGGGAACTCTGGGCGTTGAAGTCCACAAGTCTTAAAGTTTGCCAAGCTTTAAACTAAAGCAATGTTTTCCTATCACTGGCTCCCCTCCTCCCACAATTTCCACGGGAGGAAAAGGAAAGTGAAAGAAAAGCCAGAGAAAGTTGAGCCATTTTCAGGAACATGAAGCATGCAAGACCAGGAAGACAGATTTATTTCCCAAGAAAGATGAACAGAAAGGCTACACCCCAAAGTGTTACAGCAATGGGAAGAAAATTGGGTGGAGTGTTGAAACGAAAAGGACAATAAAACAACAACAATAATAAATCGTAAGGTGAGAACCGATGGCTGGGAAAAGGAAAAAAATGTGAGTGATAGAAAGAGGTTAAAAAAAAAATAGTTTGTGGGAAAAAAAGGATGCCCCAGGAAATGAGACGCATTTGAGCTTCTACAAAAAAGGCAAAATGCAGCCGAAGGATTTTGATGGGCCTGGAGACCATTGTTTGTTTGTTTTTTGCATAGGTTTTATTCATTTTTATGGGGTTAAGGGTAAGGTAGAGTCGGGATTAGGGTTTGGGTTAGGGTTGGGGTTGGGGTTTTTCCAAATAACATTTTCAATATTTAGCAAACAGCATAATGTCTGGGTAGATGTGTTTAACTAGCAATAATAGATATAGTTAATTATCATAAACAATATGTTAATTCATCACTCAATAGCCTTCTTCTTACTAATATATATTCAAAATTACATATCACATTCCTTTCTCTCTGACTCGTTTTTCTGTTGTTGTTAGTTGTGAAGTCGTATCCGACCCATCGTGACCCCACGGACCACGTTCCTCCAGGCCTTCCTGTCCTCTACCATCTTCTGGGGTCCATTGAAGCTCACGCCTCCTGCTTCAGGGACTCCATCCAGCCACCTCCTTCTCTGTCGTCCCCTTCTTCTCTTGCCCTCCATCTTTCCCAGCATCAGGCTCTTCTCCAGGGAGTCCTTCCTTCTCCTTAGGTGGCCAAAGGACTTGAGTTTCAACTTCAGGATCTGGCCTTCTAAAGAGCAGTCAGGGTTGATCTCCTCCAGGACCGACCGGTTTGAATGCCTTGCAGTCCAGGGGAACTCGCAGGAGTCTTCTCCAGCACCAGAGTTCAAAGGCCTCCATTCTTTGGCGCTCAGCCTTTCTTACGGTCCAACGTTCTCAGCCGTACATTGCAACTGGGAAGACCATGGCCTTGACTATACGCACTTTTGTTGGCAGGGGGATGTCTCTGCTTTTTAGTATGCTGTCTAGATTTGCTATAGCTTTCCCCCCCAGGAGCAAGCGTCTTCTAATTTCTTGGCTGCAGTCCCCATCTGCGGTGATCTTGGAGCCCAGGAAGATAAAATCTGTCACTCCCTCCATTTCTTCCCCATCTATTTGCCAGGAATTGAGAGGGCCGGATGCCACGATCTTGGTTTTCTTAAGGTTGAGTTTCCAGCCGACTTTTGCACTCTCCTTCTTCAACCGCATCAAGAGGCTCTTTAGTTCACTTTCTGCCATTAAAGTGGTATCATCTGCATATCTTAGGTTGTTGATATTTCTCCCGGCAATCTTAATTCCAACTTCTAGCCGTTTTTCTAGCCATTGATAAAAAATTTCCCAGGTTCTAAAGCACACGGAGTCGTCTTTTTCTTTAATCTTGAAAGTCAAACTATCCATTTCTGCACACTCTAGAATTTTCTTAATTAATACTTCTTCAGCTGGTAAGTTTTCATTCTTCCAATGTTGGGCAAATACCATTCATGCTGCCGTTAAGAGGTGTAGTATGAGATACCTGCAACCTTTCTCATAATTAGCTCCTATTATTCCTAACAAAAATCATTTTCGTCGTTAAGAGAGACATCGGCTAAGGGAGATTTGCCCCGTTTTACGACCTGTCTTGCCAACGTTGTTAACGGAATCACGGCGGTTAGTAAGTTAGTAACCCGGTTGTGAAGTGACTTGGGCTTTCCCATATGACCTTCGGAGACAGCGACGGTCATAAGGGTGAGCCAGTTGCCAAGCCTCTGAATTTGGCAGGTCATTAAAAAGGGTCATCAATCACTTCTTTCGGCGTCTCTGCCACTTTGAACGGTCACTAAGCAAAGAGTCGTAAGCCGAGGACTACCTGTGAAATGGACGCAATGATTTGGGAACGCTGGGAGGTTGTTTTCCAAGGCAAGAGCCCCCCAAACTTGGCGACTTTAAGATGGGTGGACTTCAACTCCCAGAATTCCCCAGCCAGCTTGTATTTACAATGATTGCAGCATCTCAGGGTCACATGACCCCGGGACAGTGCAACGGTCACCCTATCACAAAAAAGATGTTTGAGAGTTTGGAAAAAGATCAGAGAAGAGCAACTAAGATGATCCAAGGCCTGGAGACCGAAACATACGAAGAACGGCTGCGGGACTTGGGTTTGGCTAGTCTAAAGAAAAGAAGAAATAGGGGAGACACGACAGCAGTTATTCCAGTATCTGAGGGGCTGCCCCAAAGAAGAGGGAGTCAAATTATTCACCAAAGCACCTGAAGGCAGGACGAGAAGCAATGGCTGGAAACTGACCAAGGAGAGAAGCAACCTGGAATTAAGGAGAAACTTCCTGACAGTGAGGACAATTAGCCAGTGGAACTGCTTGCCACCAGAAATCATGGGCGCTCCATCGCTGGAAGTTTTTAAAAAGAGACTGGACAATCATCTGACTGAGATGGTATAGGTCCTCCTGCTTGAGCAGGGGGCTGGACTAGAAGACCTCCAAGGTCCCTTCCAGCTCTATTCTGTTCTACCTCAGTATTTGAGGGGCTGCCCCAAAGAAGGGGGGGGGGGTCAACCTCTTCTCCGAAGCCCCTGAAGGCAGGACAAGAAACAATGGATGGAAACTCATCAAGGAGAGGAGCAACCTGGAATTAAGGAGAAACTTCCTAACAGTGAGGACAATTAACCAGTGGAACAGCTTGCCACCAGACGTTGTGGGTGCTTCATCACTGGAGGTTTTTAAGAAGAGACTTTGTCCAGAATAGTATAGGGTTTCCTACTTGAGCAGGGTGTTGGACTAGAAGACCTCCAAGGTCCCTTCCAGCTCTATTTTGATTGATTGATTGATTGATTGATTGATTGATTGATTTTCTTCTGGAACCATCAAGCCACAGTCTTTCAGATTCTTCCTTGGAAGGCTGGATGGCCAGATAGATAACAGAGAAGAGAATAACAGAGTTGGAAGGGACCCCGGAGGTCTTCTAGTCCAACCCCCTGCTCAAGCAGGAGACCCTACCCCGTTCCAGACAAATCCTGGCCAATCTCTTCTTAAAAACCTCCAGTGATGGAGCACCCACAACTTCGGGTGGGAAGGAGTTCCACTGGTTCACTGCCATGAACCAATGGACGGAGAGTTGACATGTCCACTCTCCGTCTCCTCAACCTTGACCCCTTGGAGATGCGTGGACTTCAACCCACCCTTCCCAGACCCCAGAAGAAGCTTCCATCCGCCCTTATCCGATTCGGGGAAGACAACGTGGCAACGGGATGGGATATGCCAAGGACTCCTGTCCCCTGTAGCGGTGGTGACTCAACATCCCAGGATTGTGCTGAAGCGTGGAAATGCGAATTGCGTGCAGGAGGGGGCCCGGCGCCCTTCCTTTGCCCCGGGGAGGGGGGGAGAGAGAGGGGGTGACACAGACCCACAAAA
>NW_015390925.1:37221-38594 GCF_001527695.2 Protobothrops mucrosquamatus | reverse complement strand
TGACAGTCAGAACAATTAACCAGTGGAACAACCTGCCTCCAGAAGCGGTGAATGTTCCAACACTGGAAGTTTTTAAGAAGAGACTGGACAGCCATTTGTCCGAAATGGTATAGGGTTTCCTGCCTGAGCAGGGGGTTGGACTAGATGACCTCCAAGGTCCCTTCCAACTTTATTATTATTATTAATGGTCTAGGGTCTCCTGCTTGAGTAAAGGGTTGGGCTAGAAGATCTCCAAGGTCCCTTCTAGCCCATAGGATTCTATATTCAGTCATCTTAAAGCATGCTGGCTGGGGAATTCTAGGGGTTAAGTCAAAAGGGGATCCGACCTGGAACTAAGCAGAAACTTCCTGACAGGGAGAACAACTAACCAGTGGAACTACTTGCCTCCAGAAATCGTGGGCGCTCCATCACTGGAGGTTTTCAAGAAGAGACTGGGTAGTCACTTGTCTGAAATGGTATGGGATCTCCTGCTTGAGCAGCGGGGTGGACTAGAAGACCTCCCAGGTCCCTTCCAATTCTGTTATTCTGTTTCAGAAGGAACACTGGGATATAAATATATATGTTTTTCCACTGTGCTTCAGAGTTTGATTTAAAAAAAATAAACAAAATATAAACGGACAGCAGACCACAGGGCAATGAAAGTCCTACTTTAAAGCGGAGGTGGGGAACGATGGCCCTTTTATGACTTGTGGACTTCAACTCCCAGAATTCCTCAGCCAACCACGGTTAGTGAGACCCCCAAGTCATAAAAGAGCCATGGTTCTCCACCCCTGCTTTAAAGCGATGTTTTTCAAACTTAGCAAGTTGAAGAGGCGTGGACTTCCAACTAATTCCCCTGCTTGTATTGCATTGTGTCTGTTTTCACATCATTGTGGTGCTTTTCTGCACTGCTGGCAAAGCCCATGTGGCTTTTCATAACGCATTTCTTTTCCACGAATTTGTCACGAGAAGGCCAACTCTAATGCAGGTACCGAAGAGGCAGCGTTGTGCCTCTGTCTGCCTGGAAGCAGCTTGCGAACAAGGACCCTCCCATTGCGACTGAAACAATCCTGCCAGCCTCGGTCTTCAAAGAGGTTATCCAAAACACAAATTAGACACTTCCTGTCTTAACGGTCACACTTCTTGCAGCCTGATCCTAAGTCCAGCTTGGCGCAGCTTGGAGCGGAGACGCTGATGGTTTAAAGCAGAGTTTTTCAAACTTGGCAACTTGAAGATGGGTGGACTTCAACTCCCAGAATTCCCTAGCCAGTGAAAAGCAGAGTTTTTTTTAAGCTTGGCAATTTGAAAGTGCGAGAACTGGTCATACATAGGCAGAGAGAGAGAGAGAGAGAGAGAGAGAGAGAGAGAGAGAGAGAGAGAGAGAGAGAGAGAGA
>NW_015390925.1:31538-35800 GCF_001527695.2 Protobothrops mucrosquamatus | reverse complement strand
CAGCAACTACAGGTATCCCCAAACTCAGCTTGGCACCATTGCCCCCCACCCACCCACCCCCAAACTGCTTGCCAGTTCTGGGAGGATCCCGGAGGAGCAAGACAGACGTGTGAAGCACACACACACATACACACAACCCCTGCCCTGCCCTCCTTCACACCCAAGGCAAAGCCTGCTTCTTCTTCTTCTGAGAACCTCAGCCGAGGCCAACTCCACCGGGGCATCCAGAAGAGAACGGAGAAACGGGGCCTCCGCCCAGCCAGCGCCCAGTTTAATCTGTGAATCAGGACAAAGAAAACAGCCCAGAGTTGGCACCGAGTTGGCAAGCCTTTGCCAGGACCGGTCTCCTCCCCTGTTGCTTCTGCCAACGGCAGAAGGGAGGAAGTGGGAGGCAGCGGGGGGGGGGAGAGCGCTTGCCTAAATTCACAGCTCTACCATCAGGAATGGCAAGTTCCTCCTCCTCCTCCTCCGAGTTCTCCGGAATCAAGATTAGATTCAGGAACCTTCTGGGGAAATCTCGAGGGCTGCCAAATATCAGAAAGATAGCATCGAGATCGCACGAGGTGTGAGTCCCGCTTTACGAGGCCCTGAGAGGACCACGCTTGGACTACGGCGTCCGGTTTTGGGGGCCACGATGTAAAAAAAAAAGAAAGATGTTGAGACACTCGAAAGAGTGCAGAGAAGAGCAGCAAAGATGAGAAGGAGAATCGGCTTCAGAAGAAGCCCCCCCCCTTACTTTCTCCATCTGCAAAGGAGACAGTGGGAGATTTGTACTTTCAGACTTACAAGATTGTGTTCATGTAGCTTTAGGGAACCGTCAGATAAGAGACGGCTTAGCCCTCAGCTGCATAATGGGCAGAGAAAGAGGATCAGAAGGGACTCTTCCGAGTTTCTCAGGCTCCAAAGGGGACGGTGGGAGATTCGTACTTTCAGACTTACAAGATCGTGTTCATGTAGCTTTAGAGAACCATCAGATAAGAGGCAGCTGAGCCCTCAGATGCATAACAGGTGGAAAGGCAGCTTAGAAGGCACCCTCCTTAGTTTCTCAGGCTGTAAAAGAGACAGTGGAAGATTTGTACTTTCAGACCTACAAGATTTTATTAATATAGCTTTAGGGAACAGTCAGATAAGAGGCAGCTGAGCCCTCAGCTGCATAATGGGCAGAGAAAGAGGATCAGAAGGGACCTTCCTTAGTTTCTCAGGCTGTAAAAGAGACAGCGGAAGATTCGTACTTTCAGACTTACAGGATTGTGTTAATGTAGCTTTAGGGAATAGTCAGATAAGGCAGCCCTCAGCTGCATAACGGGTAGAAAAGTCAGCTTAGAAGGGATCCTCCTTAGTTTCTCAGGCTGTAAAAGAGACAGTGGGAGATTTAGACTTTCAGACATGCAAGATTGTGTTAATGTAGCTTTAGAGAACAGTCAGATAAGAGGCGGCTTAGCCCTCAGCTGCATAATGGGCAAAGAAAGAGGATCAGAAAAAAAACCTACCTAGTTTCTCCAGCTCTAAAAGAGATTGTAAAAGAGAATTGTACTTTCCAACTTACAAGATTCTATTAATGTAAGATAAGATAAAATGACCTTTATTGTCATTTATTTATTTTTTACAGTGGGCACACTGGCACACATTAAAAATGAACTTCTATTGCCTGCTCTCAAAAGGGTACATATACATGGCACACATATAAACCTGCTATATACATACCTATGTATATACCTACACCCTTACATATAAATACATACAAACATATTATCACTGTCCATCTTGAATACGTAGCGGAAAGAGGAAGCTGGAGAGTTCACAAGACTGATACTCGTAGCTTTAGAGAACAGTCAGATAAGAGACTCCGTGACCCAGAGAATATAGAATATAGAATATAGAATATAGAATACAGAATACAGAATAGAATAAATAGAATAATAGAATAGAATAGAATAGAATAGAATAGAATAGAATAGAATAGAATAGAAAAAAGGAATAGAATAGAATAGAATAGAATAGAATAGAATAGAATAGAATAGAATAGAATAGAATTACAAATAGAATAGAGTATGGAATGGAATGAAATGGAAGAATAGAATAGAATAGAATAGAATAGAATAGAATAGAATAGAATAGACTCGTGGACTTCAACTCCCAGAATTCCTGAGCCAGCCATCCTGAGGGGAAAGGGAGAGGTTTCCACACTGAGCCATGCTGGCTGAGGAATTCTGGGAGTTGAAGTCCACGAGTCATGAAGGGGCCATAGTTCCCCCACGCTGGCTCAGGAATTCTGGGAGTTGAAGTCCACGAGTCATAAAAGAGCCCAGGTGGCCTACCCCTGGTCTAGGGTCACCTGTTCAAGCAGTGGGTTGGACTAGAAGACCTCCAAGGTCCCTTCCAATTCTGGGACAAAAGATGGGGGGGGGGGAAAGGAAAGTTGCATTTCAACACGAGGCTTTAAGAACCCGACAGATCCATCTCGACATTCAAGTTGTGTGAGGATTCCAGTTGTGTGCTGGAGAAGGCCCTTCCCAGAAGAAGGCATTTTCCCACCAAGCTGGAAAGGTTAGAAAGGAGGTTGCGACTCTCCTGATGAAGTGAACAGACTGGTTTCCCTTGGCAACAAGTCAGGATCTGATCCACCCACCCTTTCAGAGCCATTTTCCTTCAGTCAAGAATCCTCTGGCATCCGCCTGGTGCTGCCACCCAACAGAGACAGGCAAGGAAGGACTGAGGTTTGGGGTTTCAATCAGATGAGAGCTGGAAGGGACCTCTAAGGTCTTCTAGTCCAACCCCCTGCTCAAGCAGGAGACCCTAGACCAGGGGTAGGCAACCTTGGCTCTTTTTTGACTGGTGGACTTCAACTCCCAGAATGCCTGAGCCAGCCATGCTGAGGGGAAAGGGAGAGGTTTCCAAGCTGAGCCATGCTGGCTGAGGAATTCTGGGAGTTGAAGTCCACGAGTCATGAGGGGGCCATAGTTCCCCCATGCTGGCTCAGGAATTCTGGGAGTTGAAATCCCTGAGTCATGAAGGGGCCAAAGTTCCCCCATGCTGGCTCAGGAATTCTGGGAGTTGAAGTCCACGAGTCATGAGGGGGCCATAGTTCCCCCATGCTGGCTGAGGAATTCTGGGAGTTGAAGTCCACAAGTCATAAAAGAGCTAAGGTTGCCTACCCCTGCCCTAGACCATCTCAGACAAATGGCTGTCCAGTCTCTTCTTAAAAGCTTCCAGTGATGGAGCACCCACAACTTCTGGAGGCAAGTCATTCCACTGAATAACAGAATAACAGAAATGGAGGGGACCTTGGAGGTCTTCTAGACCAACCCCCTGCTCAAGAAGGAGACCCTATACCATTTCAGACAAAGGGTTGTCCAATCTCTTCTTAAAAACCTCCAGTGTTGGAGCATTTACAACTTCGTTCCACTAGTTAATTGTCCTCAACGTCCGGAAGTTTCTCCTTAGTTCCAGGTTGCTTCTCTCCTTGATGAGTTTCCATCCGTTGCTTCTTGTCCTGCCTCCAGGCGCTTTGGAGAATAATTAACCCCCTCCTCTTCGGGGCAGCCCCTCAAATATTGGAAGACTGCTATCATGTCCCCCTTAGTCTTTTTCTCTAGACTAGCCAATGTCCTGGTTCCGACTCTTTTGAAACTCTTCAAAAGAACTTCGAGGCATTGTTTACCTTAAATAATCTTTTATTCGAGAAACAAAGTATTGGCACTACGTTGTTGAAGCCAAAAACTAAATTCCCCTCCCCTGGGCACAAAGTAGCAAAGCACAATTCCTTCCTCCAATTAACCGTCATAAATCACATTCCCCAATTAGCTTGAAGCGCAGGCTTTCTCCCCAGCTCTCCAGCCCGGCCAATTCTTTATCAATTCTGGGCGCAATGACCTTGATTCTCACGCTAAGTTTAGTGTTGTTATGTCTAGCTGGACTCTCATTCACACACACACCCCTCCCAGCATCAACGAACTCTAAAAGGGAAAGAGAAAAGATGGCTGCATTTCCATCTCTTGTCAAAGCAAGAACGTCTGACATTAGCAGCGTTGACCCCTTACCCAAATCCTGCAGCTGTTCATCGTATGTTTTAGCCTGTAGGCCTTGGATCGTCTTTGTTGCTCTTCTCTGCACTTTTTCCAAAGTCTCAAGATCTTTTTTGTAACGGGCTG
Source organism: Protobothrops mucrosquamatus (assembly GCF_001527695.2). Taxonomy (NCBI): domain Eukaryota; kingdom Metazoa; phylum Chordata; class Lepidosauria; order Squamata; family Viperidae; genus Protobothrops; species Protobothrops mucrosquamatus. The sequence goes on along the minus strand of NW_015390925.1, from coordinate 31,649 downwards.
ACCAAAACTGGATGCAAGTATTCCAGGTGTGGCCTTACCAAGGCTTTATAAAGCGGTACTAACACTTCGTGTGATTTTGATTCTAGGTAAATGGAGGTTTGCAAACCTGGG
>NW_015390925.1:28724-30167 GCF_001527695.2 Protobothrops mucrosquamatus | reverse complement strand
ATGATGTTACCTAGTTGGGCCATGAAACGTCTGCCATGAAACCACCCAGCTCAGAGAGCACCCAGGAGCCCCACAGTTCAACCCTGAGCTACTAAACCTAGCAAAGGCCTACGAAGACCTGCCCAGGGACAGGGGCAGCCCCCAGATCCGAGCCGTGGCTGAGGAACCGGGGACGTGCAACTGTGCAAGGACAGCTGACCACCTCTGGCCACAGGCCTGAACTTCTCCAGGTCTGGCAAATCCGACCGGTCAACCTCTGGAGACCCCTCCCCAAAGGTGACACCCTAGAAGAGGGAGAGGGTCATCTGCTTTGCTACTCAGATCCTCGCCCTCTCCCCGTCTCCCTACGCGCTGCTTTTTCCAGGCGCTGGGCGCTCCGGTTGCCCAATCCCTCTGGGTCCCACCCTACCCCGTTTTTTTCTTTTTTTCTTTTGTTTATTATTATTTTTTTTTCCAGCCCAGGGTGGGGCGGCGTGTGGGATAAACTGGATTCCTGCAGCGCTGGGGAGTCTACCTCCCAGGGATAGATTTAATAATCCGTTGCCTTCCATCGCAAAGCTCCTCATTGTAAATAAATCTTTCATCCTGGCAAGGCGTGGTGGAACATTTGCAGGTTTCCCAACCCCGGCCGTGGCGAGGGCTGCTTTCCTCATCCCGAAGCTGCAGGGCCCAGGGAGGGGCCGCTCCGCGCCCCCCCCCGGGGGGGGGCTCCCTTCGCCAGGCAGACCCAGATGCCTCTGATGCCATCTCAGATTTAGCAAACATTCACACACACACACACACACACACACACACACACACACACACCCATCCAGGGAACCTGCCCTTCCTGCCATCAACAGGCATAGGAACTTGTCACAAGAGCACCCCCTGCTGGCACCTGGGGAGGAATGCACTCCAAACACGGAAGGACCCTTCCTGGTGGTTCAATTAACTAAAGGTTAATTTAGTTAACTAGAATAGAACAGAACAGAACAGAATAGAAAATAGAATATAAAATATATAGAATGGAATAGAATGGAATAGAATAGAATAGAATAGAATAGAATAGAACAGAAAATAGAATATAAAATATATAGAATAGAATAGAATAGAATAGAACAGAAAATAGAATATAAAATATATAGAATAGAATAGAATAAAATAGAATAGAACAGAACAGAATAGAAAATAGAATATAAAATATATAGAATAGAATAGAATAGAATAGAACAGAACAGAATATAAAATAGAATATAAAATATATAGAATAGAATAGAATAGAATAGAATAGAATAGAATAGAATAGAAAAGAAAATAGGGAATAGAATCTATATAAATAAAAATGTAAATGTTCGTTTGTTCAAAATCTTAAATCTCCGAAAGTTCTTCACCGATTGCTTTGAACTTTTGACACAACGTTGCATTCGAATACGCGTGTGTTTTTATATACCTATATATTAT
>NW_015390925.1:16601-27176 GCF_001527695.2 Protobothrops mucrosquamatus | reverse complement strand
ATAGAATAGAATAGAATAGAATAGAATAGAATAGAATAGAATAGAAAAGAAAATAGGGAATAGAATCTATATAAATAAAAATGTAAATGTTCGTTTGTTCAAAATCTTAAATCTCCGAAAGTTCTTCACCGATTGCTTTGAACTTTTGACACAACGTTGCATTCGAATACGCGTGTGTTTTTATATACCTATATATTATATAGATGTCACACCTGTGACACAAACGTGCGCTTTCTCTTTTCTTTCTTTTCCATTTAACCAGACTGAGCCACAGCAACGCGTGGCCGGGTACAGCTAGTAGAAAATAGAATAGAATAGAAAATAGAATATAGAATAGAATAGAATAAGAGATAGAATAGAATATAGACTATAGAATAGAATAGAAAATAGATTATAGAATAGAATAAGAAATAGAATAGAAAAGACTATAGAATAGAATAGAAAATAGAATAGAAATAGACTATAGAATAGAAAATAGAATAGAAAATAGGCTATAGAGTAGACTAGAATAGAATAAGTAGAATAGAAAATAGACAAATAGAACAGAAAAAAGAATAGAATAGAATACAGAATATAGAATAGAATATAGAATAGAACAGAACAGAACAGAATAGAACAGAGAATAATATGAATAATGAATAGAATAGAATAGAATAGAAGCTGGAAGGGACCTTGGAGGTCTTCTAGTCCAACCTCCCGCTCAAGCAGGAGAACCTACTAACTTACTAAAGGTTAGATTGAGGGGCTCACACCCCAAAGTTACAACCCGGAGACTAGGGGAGATGGTCTCAAACAAGAACAGGCAGTCCCCGACTTACAACCACCATGGAGCCCAAATTTTCCGTGGCCGAACGGGACCCGTTCTCGACCGAGTTTTGTCCCATTTTACAAACCTTTCCTGCCACTGTTGTAAAGCGAATCATTGCCGTTCTTAAGTTCGTTCACGCGGTCGTTAAGCGAATCCGGCTTCCCCCACTGACTTGTCTCGTGTGGTCGCAAAAGGGGATCACGTGACCCCCCCCGGGGGACGTTGCGAGCGTCATAAATACGAGTCAGTGGCCAAGCATCTGAATTTTGATCCCGTGACCCCGGGGGATGCTGCAACGGTTGTTAAGTGTGAAAAACGGTCACAAGTCTCTTTTTTCAGTGCTGCTGTAAGCTTGCACGGACACTAAATGAACTGTTGTAACTCGAGGACTACTTGTACTCACTGGATAAGAGGTAAGAGGAGGACATACTAGAGCAGTGGTTCTCAACCTTTTTAATGCCGCGACCCCAACCGGTCGTAAGTTGAGGACTAAACCGGTCGTAAGTCGCGGACTAAACCGGTCGTAAGTCGAGGACTACCCAACCGGTCATAAGTCGAGGACTTTCCCTGCCCGGGAGCGCCGCGCATGCGTGGCTCCGCCCCCTGCGCCGGCCGAGGCGTAGCTGGCAAGCGGCAGAGACGGAGCAGGCCGACCACCAGCTGGCCCAGCCCAAGGGAGGTAAGGCACCCGCCGGAAAAGGGGGAAAAAATGGCGGACAAAAAAATGGTAGACAAAAAAAATGGCGGACAGCCTTGCTTGGCGACCCCCGTGAAATGGTCGATCGACCCCAAATGGGGTCCCGACCCACAGGTTGAGAACCACTGCACTAGAGAAAGAAGTAAAACACGGAGGCGGCTTAGTTTTCTGAGTTTAATTTATTCCTCCGGGACTCAGACACAATTTGGGGGTTACCCTCCGATTCCCCTCGGTTTCCTTTCTATGCAAAACTCCTGTTATTCCAGCGCAAGAATGGAGCGTTTCTCCTCGGCCCAAATCTTATTTTATTTTATTTATTTGAAGCATTTACAGAACCACCCATCTTTCACTCCGCCCTGTTGAAAGTTCAAAGGTTTCGCTCTTTTCAAAGGCTGGGAATCCAGAAGGTAGATTTCCAGCAACTGTGCACCCGAGACTGGTGCGGTGAGGTCTTCTAGTCCAACCCCCTGCTGAAGCAGGAGACCGTATATCATTTCAGACCAGGGACTACCCAGTCTCTTCTCAAAAGCCTCCAGTGATGGAGCACCTAAAACTTCTGGAGGCAAGGAGTTCCACTGGTTAATTGTCCTCCCTGTTAGGAAGTTTCTCCTTAATTCCAGGTTGCTTCTCTCCTTGATTAGTTTCCAACCGTTGTTTCTTGTTCTGCGACAAAGCACCCACAACCTCTGACGGGCATAGAGAAATGGCCTCCTTAGAAGGCTCTAGAAAGTTCTGGAGAACCTCATGGAGGAGGAGATGGAGCAGGTTACATGGAAGGACCCTTCCTGTTTCACCCCGTCTTTAAATTAGACCAAAGCTTTGTACAAAAATAGAAAGGCTTCTCATAAGATTTACAACAAATATTATTAAATAAATATTTGGGTAGAGCAGGGGTAGGCAACCTTGGCTCTTTGATGACTGGTGGACTTCAACTCCCAGAATTCCTCAGCCAGCATGGGGGAACTTATGGCCCCCTCATGACTCGTGGACTTCAATTCCCAGAATTCCTGAGCCAGCATGGGGGAACTATGGCCCCCTCATGACTCCTGGACTTCAACTCCCAGAATTCCTCAGCCAGCATGGCTCAGCTTGGAAACCTCTCCCTGTCCCCTCAGCGTGGCTGGCTGGGGAATTCTGGGAGTTGAAGTCCACCAGTCATCAAAGAGCCATGGTTGCCTACCCATGGGGTAGGGGGTCCTCGGCCTGGCTCATAGTTCATCCTTGGGGTTGATGTCCAGCTCGGTGGGACCGAAGGGATGGTGGCCTAACAAGGCGATGATCTCGTCGGCCTGGATCCGCTCCTGGAGAAAAAAGGGAAAGGAGGACAAGAGGTGAAGGATCAGCCAAGGACTTTGTAGGTCTTCTATCGAGTCCAATCCTCTGTGTAAGAAGGAGCCTGTATATCATTTCAGACAAATGGCTGCCTGTTCTTAAACATGGAAGGAAGGAAGGAAGGAAGGAAGGAAGGAAGGAAGGAAGGAAGGAAGGAAGGAAGGAAGGAAGGAAGGAAAAGAGAAAAAGAGAGGGAGAGAGAGAGAGACAGAGAAAGAAAAAGAATGAGAGAAGAGAGAAGAAAGACAAGAAAAAGAGAAAATGAGAAGGAAGGAAGGAGATGGGAATGGGAAGGAAGGAAGGAATGGAGAGAAAGAGAGTGAGAGGGACAAAGAAAAAGAACAAGAGAAAGAAACGAAAAAGAGAAAGGAAAAAGACAAGAAAAAGTGGGAACCAAGGAAGGAGATGGGAATGAGAAGGAAGGAAGGAAACGGCTGCCCACCCGCTCTCCCTTTCCAGCCACCAGGGGGCGCCCTTGCACAACTAATAGTTCCGGATCCGAGTCAGGATGAAAAAAAAAACCCAGGCAAGGCCGGCAGCTGCTTATAAGTCAAGGGGGGACTCTCGGGAGGAGTTTGGGGAGCCCCTTTTTCCGGCCAAGAGAGGCCGCTGAGGCAGCCCTGGAGCCCCTCGCTAGAGGCACAGCCCCCCCCCACCTGACCTCAAAGGGGTTGGCCTGCAAAGGTGTGAATGGGCTCCTGAGTTGGGTCTATATAGTGATCAATTCCGCTTTCCTCCTCCCCTTCCTTCTTTTCTTTCTTTCCTCCCTCCCTCCCTCCCCTTCTTCCTTCCTTCCTTCCTTGCTCCGTTCCTCCCCATCTCCTTCCTTGCTTCCTCCTTTCCTCTGCCCTTCTCCTCTCTCCTTCCTTCCTTCCTTCCTTCCTTCCTTCCTTCCTTCTTTTCTTTCTTTCCTCCCTCCCTCCCTCCCACCCCTTCTTCCCTGCTTCCTTCCATGCTGCATTCCTCCCCACCTCCTTCCTTCCTCCCGCTTTCCTTCCTTCCTTCCTTCCTTCCTTCTCCGTCCCTCCCTCCCTCCCTCCCACCCCCTCTTCCATTTGTTTCCTTCCTTATTTCCTCTGCCTCCTTCTCCTTTTCCTTCCTCCCACCCTCCCCTCTTCCCTGCTTCCTTTCTTGCCTCTGCCCTTCTCTTTCCTTCCTTCCTTCCTTCCTTCCTTCCTTNTCCTTCCTCCCGCTTTCCTTCCTTCCTTCCTTCCTTCCTTCTCCGTCCCTCCCTCCCTCCCTCCCACCCCCTCTTCCATTTCCTTCCTCTGCCCTTCTTCTCCTCCTCCTTCCTCCCTCCCTCCCTCCCCTTCTTTCCTGCTTCCTTCCTTGCTCCATTCCTCCCCATCTCCTTCCTTCCTTCCTTCCTTCCCTCCCTCCCTTCCCTTCCCTTCCTGGTCCCAGACCGGGGCCAAACTCACCGCTTCCCGGTGGAGGGGGTCCAGGGTGAACCACAGAGCCACGGCGCAGCGCTGGCCCCGGGTGACGGCCTTCACCCCGTGGGGGTTCTCCCCGCCGGACGAGAAGCTGACCATCCGGCCGCATTTGGGCCTGACGGAGGCCTGGGAGGAGGAGGGAAGGCGCCCGGCTCGGATCAGGGCCCAACGGAGCCCCCCCTCCCCCCTTCCCCCCTCCCCCTTCCCTGGCCTCTCGGATACAGGCAGTCCTCGACTTAACAACCGTAATGCCACCTGCCCATAAAGCCGCAAAGCAGGTGACGGGCCTCATTTTATGAACTCTTTTTTGCCCCCAGGGAAATGGCTGTTAAGCGAACCCGTTGTTCGTTAGGGGGCATTTTGGCACAAAATTGGAAATAAACTCCAGTGTTTTTTTTTCCCAGCAAAAACGTGAATCGGGGTCCCACAACTGCAGAGGCACCCTGCAAACAATTGTAAATGCGGGGTGTGTGTGTGTGTGTGTGTGTTGCCATTGCCCAAAATGCGGTCATGTGACTGTGGGGGGAGGAGGGGCGGGTCAAAAGTATCTTCTGGGCGGTCCGTGGGAACTTTGAACGGTTGCTAAGCAACCGGCGTCATAAGCCGGGGACTATCAACAATGGACGGACGGATAGAACCTGCGGATCTCCTTTCCATTAAAACAGGGTGTGTGTGTGTGTGTGTGTGTGTGTGTGTGTGTGTGTGTCTCCCCCACCTTGACCCCTTTTAAGACGGGTGGACTTCAACTCCCAGAATTCCCCAGCCTGCCCCCCAAAAACTTGTGCTGTCTTATCATCGGCATACAGGTGGGTCCTCAAGTTACAGCTGTCCGTTTAGTGACCATCCAAAGTGATAACAGCTTGGGGGGGAAAACCCCTCCAGTCCTCGCACTTATAACCATTGCACCATTTCGACAAATTTTTTGAGCAAAATTTGGGCGCTTGGACAACTGGGGGGTCTGTTTACGATGTTCGCAGCATCCCGGCGTGTGTGTGTGTGTGTGTGTGTGTGGTGTGTGTGATGTGATCCCTATTTGTGACCTTCCCAGCTGGCCTCGGACCAGCAAAGCCAATTGGGGAAAAGCTGGATTCGCTTTACGCCCGCAGGAGTCGCTAAACGTCTTCGGCGATTCGCTCAGCAACCCTGGCAAAAACGTCGTAAAATCAGGTGTGACTCGCTTGCCGTTCGCGGCCTCCCAGGCTGGGTTTCCAATAAGGTAAGTCAGCAGGAGAAAAGCTGGATTCGCTTAATGACCTCGTGATTCGGTTAACGACGGGGTTGATCTGCTCAACAAACGTGCCCCCCCCCAAAAAAGCCGTGGCTCCCTTAGGCAACTCTCGGAAGGACCTCGCCTTGCTTAGCGGCAGAAACTTCGGCCCTGATTGTGGTCGTAAGTCAAGGACTACGTGCATGATACAACAGGCCTTGCTACTCACCGTGACCGTCTTGGCGTCCATTTCCGTGAAAATAAATTCCCCGCCTTCAAAATCGCCGTTCATGTAGAGGAGAGCGCTGCAAAGGAAGAGTAGGAGAGCTGAGGAAGGGGAGACCAAGCAGAGCGTCCATCCAACAGGTCAAGCTGAGGACCAACCGGTGGGCCTCTTCTTCTGAGAGAAGCAGAGCGTCCACCCAACAGGTCAAGCTGAGGACCAGTCGGTTGGCCTTCTGGGAGAAGCAGAGCGTCCATCCAACAGGTCAAGCTGAGGACCAATTGGTGGGCCTCTTCTTCTGGGAGAAGCAGAGCGTCCACCCAACAGGTCAAGCTGATGACTGGCTGGTTGACCTCTTCTTCTGAGAGAAGCAGAGCCTCCATCCAACAGGTCAAGCTGAGGACCAACCGATGGGCCTCTTCTTCACCTTATGTACACGGGTGAGACCCGTGCAAAGGGGTCTGCATTGCAGGCTGGGATGGGGGCCCCACAGCCGCAGAGCCTGGTGGTCCTTCCATCTTCCCTTCCGGAGCTCCGTCCGGAGAGGCGTTAGTCCTTGAAGGGGACGGAACAACTGAATAACAGAGCTGGAAGGGGCCTTGGGGGTCCTCTAGTCCAACCCAGGAGACCCTAGAGACCATTCCAGAAAAATGGCCGTCTGTTCTAAAAACCTTCTTTGTAAAAAAAAAGAAGAAGAAGAAAGGAAGGAAGAAAGGAAAGAGGAAAGAAGAAAGAAAGAAAGGACAGAAGGAAGGAAGGAAAGAAAGAGAGAAAGAAAGAAAGAAAGAAAAAGAAAGAAAGAAAGAAAGAAAAGAAAGAAAGAGAAAAAAAGAAAAAGACAAAACAAGGAAGGAAGAAAGAAAGAAAGAAAAGAAAAAAAGAAAAAGAAAGAAAGAAAGAAAAAGAAAGAAAAGAAAGAAAAAGAAAGAAAAAGAAAGAAAGAAAAAGAATGAAAGAAAGAAAAAGAAAGAAAAAGATAAAACAAGGAAGGAAGGAAGGAAGGAAAACAAAGGACAGAAGAAAGAAAAAGGGAAACGGGAGGGAGGGAGGGGGAGGAAGGGAGGAAGAAAGGAAAACAAAGAGAAGGAAGGAAGGACAGAATAATGAAGGAGGAAGGCACCTTGGAGGTCATCTAATCCAACCCGCCTGCTCAAGCGTTGTCTTTTCTGAAGACTACTGGAGCCCCTGAAATCCCTTCTCCTCTTCAGGCTCCCAAGCGGCCCACCCACCTGTAATCCCGGAAGGTGTAGGCCGGGGGCTCCTTCCAGCACTCGTTGGCTTCCGGGTCCAAGAGACAATTGTCCGCGTGGATCGGGTGGCTGAGATCGTTCCTCCGTTCCTGCTGACCTGAAAAGGCCAAGAAGGTGGGCCCAATTAGCACACATTCCTCCTCTGTTGTGATCTTGTTAACTCCAACCTTCTTCCCCTGCTCCCAGTCCCCTACACCAGGGGTCTTCAACGTTGGCCACCTTAAGACTTGTGGACTTCAACTCCCAGAATTCCCTGACACTAATGCATTCTTTTTGACGTGTATCTCCATCGTGGCCTGCTGACTCTCTTGTAATCCCTTTCTCTGCAGTCTCACTGCTCTAGAGGGGCAGAAGCAAAGTAATAGGCATGGCTGGCTGGGAAAATCTGGGAAGTTGAAGTCCGCAGGTCTTAAAAGTGGCCAGCGTTGGAGACCCTCACTCTACTACACCGGTGTTGCTCAACCTTGCCCTCTCCCCAGCCTTACCTGACAGGGCCGTGCGGCACACCAGGTGTGTGTAAGAGAAATAGAGGGTGGAATTCAGCATGAAGTAGGATTCCACTATCTTCCGGGCTTTCTCGCTGACATCGTAGAAGAGGCGGGCACTTTTCAACGGGATCCGCCCCTCGTAGCCAAACTGCAGGCCAATCAAATGATAAACTAAGTTCTCTCTCTCTTTCTCTCTCTTTTTTCTCTCTCTTTCTTTCTCTCTCTTTCTCTTTCTTTCTCTTTCTCTCTCTCTCTTTTCTTTCTCTCTTTTTCTTTCTCTCTCTTTCTCTCTTTCCCTCTCTCTCTTTTCTTTCTCTCTCTCTCTCTTTCTTCTCTCTGTCTCTGTCTCTGTCTCTGTCTCTCTCTCTCTGTCTCTGTCTCTGTCTCTGTCTCTCTCTCTCTCTCTCTCTCTCTCTCTCTCTCTTTTCTCTCTCTCTTTTTCTTTCTTTTTCTCTCTCTCTTTTCTCTCTCTCTCTCTCTCTCTCGTTTTTCCCCTCTCTTTCCCTCTCTCTCTTTCTCTTTCTTTCTCTCTCTTTCTCTCTTTCTCTCTCGCTTTCTCTCTTTTTCTATCTCTCTTTCTCTTTCTTTCTTTCTTTCTTTCTCTCTTTCCCTTTTCTCTCTCTTTCTCTCTTTCTCTCTCTCTTTCTCTCTTTTTTCTCTCTCTTTTTTCTTTTTCTTTCTCTCTCTTTCTCTCCCTCTCTCTCTCTGCATCACCTTCTACTTACACCCACTCATTTAATGACCGTTCAAAGTTATAACAGCATTAAGAAAAGTGACTTATGACCCTTTTTCCACATTTGACTAACAACCACACTTGAGCCAAAATTCCTGTTTTTGAGACCCTTAACTGACTTTTGCCTCGTTTTACGACCTTCCTTGCCACAGTCGTTGTGAATCACCGCAGTTGAGGTAGTTACACGGTCACTAAGCAAATCCGGCATCCCCCGTGGACTTTGCTTGTCAGAAAGACACCAAAGGGGATCATCTGACTCCCGGGGCACACTGCGACCATCCTAAATACGAGTCAGTGGCCCAGCGTCCGAATTATGATCACGCGACCGCTGGGCTACTGCAGCCGTCATAAATTTGAGACAGTTGCCGACTGTCTGAATTTTGATCATGTGACCCCTGGGATACTGCAATGGTCGCAAGTCTGAAAAACGGTCAAAAGTCACTTTTTTTCAGTGACTGTTGTAACTTTGAACCGTCACTAAACGAACTGTTGTAAATTGAGGAGTACCTACAAAGGATGTTTCTGGGATGGGCGCCGTGCCCGTGTCTTGACCGGTCCTACCTGGAAAGGCTAACACTAATGTGGAAAACGAAAATATTGGCTATCGTTCTTTTATGCCCAGGACAACTGAATCAGGCCTCATGGCCAGAGTATTGAACCAAAGTTTGTGCTATGCTTAATTTTGCAGTTTGCAATTTCTTAATACAGTTTTGCTAAGCTTGCTTGTTTCAAATATATTTAGAACATAAGGACTGGAACAGTGAGAAATAGGGAACTGCAAGTAGCTGATGGATGCGGGTTCCGATGTACACGGGTATATGTGGAAATTTACGTTCAGCAGAAAGTCAGCAGGAAGTCAGTAGAAAGTCAGCAAAAGTCAGCAGACCATCTGACTACAGCAGTGTTTCTCAACCTTGACCATTTTAAGGCATGTGGACTTCAACTCCCAGAATTCCACAGCCAGCAATGCTGGCTGTGGAATTCTGGGAGTTGAAGTCCACATGCCTTAAACTGGTCAAGGTTGAGAAACACTGGACTACAGTCTTAGAACAGGAAAGGGAATAAAGAGTTGGGTCTGGACCTGATGGATTGGCCATTGGCCTATAGCTGTCCTTTTGGAATCATATGCCATATGATGCGGGTGAAGAAGGAGAGTGCAAAAGTCGGCTTGAAACTCAACCTTAAGAAAACCAAGATGGTGGCATCCGGCCCTCTCAATTCCTGGCAAATAGACGGGGAAGAAATGGAGGTAGTGACCGATTTTATCTTCCTGGGCTCCAAGATCACCTCAGATGGGGACTGCAGCCAAGAAATTAGAAGACGCTTGCTCCTGGGGAGGAAAGCCATGGCAAATCTAGACAGCGTACTAAAAAGCAGAGACATCACCCTGCCAACAACAGTGCGTAGAGTCAAGGCCATGGTTTTCCCAGTTGCAATGTATGGATGTGAAAACTGGACCATAAGAAAGGCTGAGAAGGGCCAAAGAATGGAGGCCTTTGAACTCTGGTGCTGGAGAAGACTCCTGCCAGTCCCCTGGACTGCAGGGCGATCCAACCGGTCAGTCCTGGAGGAGATCAACCCTGACTGCTCTTTAGAAGGCCAGATCCTGAAGTTGAAACTCAAGGACTTTGGCCACCTAATGAGAAGGAAGGACTCCCTGGAGAAGAGCCTCATGCTGGGAAAGATGGAGGGCAAGAGAAGAAGGGGACAACGGAGAATGAGGGAGCTGGATGGAGTCCCTGAAGCAGCAGGTGTGAACTTCAATGGACTCCAGAAGATGGTAGAGGACAGGAAGGCCTGGAGGAACGCTGTCCATGGGGTTGCGATGGGTCGGACACGACTTCGCAACTAACAACAAAATGCCATATGGTCCTCATTACAATGGCTTATTAATGTAAGTGATGTTGTGTTATTATGCTTGCTACGTTCCAAATCATTAGCAAAATAAACCTCTGAATCTTCAAGTAAGAATTATTGTTTTGTGTTGCTGTCTCTTGTCTTTTCCATTGGGTTTTTCCACGACACCAAGCAAGCAGAAGCTGGAGTAGCCTAAGAGAAGGTCTCCCCTCGTGACCTGCTGATGGACTTGATCTAAGCTAGCTGTGGAGGTCCCCAGATGTCCTCACCCTCCCCAGGAGAAGACGACCCAGCTTGGCACAAGAGCTTCTTACCTTCAGCGCGTTGAGGATGGTGGCTCCTTCAAACTTCTCGTTGGGAGTGTGCGGCGAGGTCTTCCCTCTGTAGCCATCACCAGCTAGGAGGATGTTCTGCAGGAGAAGACCAAAAAGGATCAGGGGACTGGAGGCTAAAGCATATAAGGAACGGTTGCAGGAATTGGGAATGTCTAGTTTAATGAAGAGAAGGACCAGGGGGGACATGATAGCAGTCTTTCAATGTTTGA
>NW_015390925.1:4442-9388 GCF_001527695.2 Protobothrops mucrosquamatus | reverse complement strand
GCACCCGGAGGCTCCAGCTGGTCCAAAATGCGGCCGCGCGGGCGGTGTTGGGAGGGACTCGACGCTCCCATGTGACACCGCTGCTGCGCGAGCTGCATTGGCTGCCTGTGGCCTTCCGGGTGCGCTTCAAGGTGTTGACTATCATCTTTAAAGCGCTCCATGGCATCGGACCTGGATACCTTCGAGACCGCCTCCTGCCACAGATTACCCCCCATCGACCTGTACGCTCCCACAGAGTGGGTCTCCTCAGGGTGCCGTCAGCCAGACAGTGCCGGCTGGCGACCCCAAGGGGGAGGGCCTTCTCTGTGGGAGCTCCCACCCTCTGGAACGAACTGCCCCCAGAGATCAGGGTGATCCCTGATCTCCCTTCCTTCCGCCGCGCCCTCAAGACTTGGTTATTCCAGCTTGCAGGACTGGCCTAGGGTAATTTTTAGAGGGGTTTTAATTATATTTTAATTGGACTATGTTTAAAATATTTCTTTTTAATTTTAAATCTGTAATTGTCATTTATGTATTTTAATTGATTGTCAGCCGCCCTGAGTCCGCGAGGAGAAGGGCGGGATATAAATTTAAATATAATAATAAATATAATAATAATAATCAAGCTCAGAGAGCAACAAAGACCCTACAGTCCTCCTCCTCCTCCTCCTCCTCCTCTCTGCAAACCCCCTCCCTTCTAGCCCTGATGATGTTCCCTAGTTGGACCACAAAACATCTGCAGGAGAACCATCAAACCTCAGAGATCACCACAGACCCCACAGTTGAACCCCGAGCTACAATCCTTCTCTTCTATTAGCACCACCTCGATCTGGACCCTGCAGGAGGTGGCTTGCTCCTTACCAAGGCCAAGGACCATAGAAGTTACACCCAAGCTTCTTACCTCTCTGGGTTTGATGGCCTCCAGGTCAACAGATCCTTCCAAGAGGCTCCTATAATACTCCTCGTTCTCTAGGACGTCTTCGTCGTCTGGATGGAAGAGGAGATACGTCCTGGTGCATTCCAGGGCTCGGACATAATCACCCTCTGCAAGGAGGAGGGATAACCACAATTCAGGGTTTCTTTTCAATTTGGCCACATTCTGGCCAGCCAAGTCACAAGGGAAGCAAGGGAGAAATCGCCACAAGTTAGACTGAGCACAATCTGGATGAGACAGATCAAGGAGAGAAGCAAACTAGAACTAAGGAGAAACTACCTTAGTGGGATGGGATGGGATGGAAGAGAAGAGAACAGAGGAGAAGAGAGGAGAAGAGGAAATAGAATAGAAAATAGAAAATAGAATAGAATAGAATAGAAAATAGAATAGAATAGTTGAATATAGAATAGAATAGAATAGAATAGAACATAGAATAGAATAGAAAATAGAATAGAATAGTAGAATATAGAATAGAATAGAATAGAAAATAGAATAGAATAGAAAATAGAATAGAATAGTTGAATATAGAATAGAATAGAATAGAATAGAAAATAGAAGAGAGTAGAATATAGAATAGAAAATAGAATAGAGTAGAATATAGAATAGAATAGAATAGAATAGAAAATAGAATAGAATAGTTGAATATAGAATAGAATAGAATAGAAAATAGAATAGAATAGTTGAATATAGAATAGAATAGAATAGAAAATAGAATAGAATAGAAAATAGAATAGAATAGAATAGAATAGTTGAATATAGAATAGAATAGAATAGAATAGAAAATAGAATAGAGTAGAATATAGAATAGAATATAGAATAGAATAGAACAGAATAGAATAGAATAGAATAGAATAGAACAGAATAGAATAGAATAGAATAGAATAGAATAAATATTGGAATATAGGATAGGATGATAGGATAGGATAGAATAGAATAATAGGAATAGAATAGAATAGAATAGAATAGAGAAAATGAATAGAATAGAATAGAATACAATAGGATAGAATGGAATAGAATAGAATAGAATAGAATAGAATAGAATAGAATAGAATAGAATAGAATAGCGGAAAGGAACAGAACAGAACAGAACAGAACAGAATAGAAACAGTTTGGTTTTTAAGACAACTGGGAAAATTGATGGATGAAAGGTCTTTTGGGGTCTCCTGGTCCTGGAGACTCCATATTACCTCCAGGTTGGGGGTCGCCTGCTTCCAAATCCCACTTCCCAAGGGACATTCTTGGTTGTCCACTAGGAGAAACACAATATTGGCCTACTGTGGGCTTGGCCTGACCCACAAGGACTGTTCTTGTCTTTGTAGACCTGTGCACAGTTGAGCTTTTGAGTGAAAAATACGACACTGATCTCTCTGTGCCGCCGTGGAGCCCGAAAGAGCCAGACCTACCTCTGTAGTAGGCAAACTGCAAGAAGTCGTAATGCAAGGGCAGGAAATTGTCGATGGGTGAGAGTCGCCCAGGCCTTGTGGCGAGTTGCCGCACACACTCATGCTGACACAGCAGNTCCTCCTCCTCCTCCTCCTCCTCCTCCTCCTCCTCCTCTCCACCCACTGCCTCCCTTCTAGCATTGATGATGTTCCCTAGTTGGGTCATGAAACGTCTACAAAAAACAACAAGCAAGTTCAGAGGGCACCAAGGACCTTCAGTTGTCCTCCTCTCCACAAACCCTTCTAGCATTGATGATGTTTCCTAGTTGGGTCATGAAACATCTGCAAGAAAACCATCAAGCTCAGAGAGCAACAAGGACCCTACAGTCCTCCTCCTCCTCCTCCTCCTCCTCCTCCTCCTCCTCCTCTCCACCAAGACCCCTCCCTTCTAACACTGATGATGTACCCTAGTTGGATCACAAAACGTTTGCAAGAAAACCACTCAGCTCAGAGCATCAAGAACCTCAAAGTCCTCCTCCTCTTCCTCCTCCTCCTCCTCCTCCTCCCTTCTAGCATTGATGATGTTCCCTAGTTGGGTCATGAAACATCTGCAAGAAAACCATCAAGCTAAGAGCAACAAGGACCCCACAGTCCTCCTTCTGCTCCTCCTCCTCTTCCTCCTCTTCCTCCTCCTCTCTGCAACCCCCCCTCCCTTCTAGCACTGATGATGTTCCCTAGTTGGACCATGAAAGGTCTGCAGGAAAACCATCAAACCTCAGAGATCACCACAGACCCCACAGTTGAACCCCGAGCTACAATCCTTCTCTTCTATTAGCACCACCTCGATCTGGACCCTGCAGGAGGTGGCTTGCTCCTTACCAAGGCCAAGGACCATAGAAGTTACACCCAAGCTTCTTACCTCTCTGGGTTTGATGGCCTCCAGGTCAACAGATCCTACCAAGAGGCTCCTATAATACTCCTCGTTTTCTAGGACGTCTTCGTCGTCTGGATGGAAGAGGAGATACGTCCTGGTGCATTCCAGGGCTCGGACATAATCACCCTCTGCAAGGAGGAGGGATAACCACAATTCAGGGTTTCTTTTCAATTTGGCTACATTCTGGCCAGCCAAGTCACAAGGGAAGCAAGGGAGAAATCGCCACAAGTTTGACTGAGCACAATCTGGATTGGACAGATCAAGGAGAGAGGCAACCTAGAACTCAGGAGAAACTACCTTAGTGGGATGGGATGGGATGGGATGGAAGAGAAGAGTACAGAGGAGAAGAGAGGAGAAGAGAAGAGAAGAGGAAATAGAATAGAATAGAAAATAGAATAGAATAGAATAGAATAGAATAGAATAGAATAGAATAGAATAGAATAGAAAATAGAATAGAATAGTAGAATATAGAATAGAATAGAGAATAGAATAGAATAGTTGAATATAGAATAGAATAGAATAGAAAATAGAATAGAATAGTTGAATATAGAATAGAATAGAATAGAATAGAAAATAGAATAGAATAGTTGAATATAGAATAGAATAGAAAATAGAATAGAGTAGAATATAGAATAGAATAGAAAATAGAATAGAGTAGAATATAGAATAGAATAGAATAGAATAGAAAATAGAATAGAATAGAAAATAGAATAGAATAGTAGAAAATAGAATAGAATAGAAAATAGAATAGAGTAGAATATAGAATAGAATAGAATAGAATAGAATAGAATAGAATAGAATAGAGAAAGAATAGAATAGGATAGAATGGAATGGAATAGAATAAAATAGAATAGAATAGAATAGAATATAGAATAGAATATAGAATAGAAAATAGAATAGAATAGTAGAAAATAGAATAGAATAGAAAATAGAATAGAGTAGAATATAGAATAGAATAGAATAGAATAGAATAGAATAGAATAGAATAGAGAAAGAATAGAATAGAATAGGATAGAATGGAATGGAATAGAACAGAAAATAGAATAGAATAGTAGAAAATAGAATAGAATAGAAAATAGAATAGAGTAGAATATAGAATAGAATAAATAGAATAGAATAGAGAAAGAATAGAATAGGATAGAATGGAATGGAATGGAATGGAATGGAATGGAATAGAATAGAATAGAATAGAATAGAATAGAATAGAATAGAATAGGATAGAATGGAATGGAATAGAATAGAATAGAATAGAATAGAATAGAATAGAACAGAACAGAACAGAACAGAACAGAACAGAATAGAAACAGTTTGGTTTTTAAGACAACTGGGAAAATTGATGGATGAAAGGTCTTTTGGGGTCTCCTGGTCCTGGAGACTCCATATTACCTCCAGGTTGGGGGTCGCCTGCTTCCAAATCCCACTTCCCAAGGGACATTCTTGGTTGTCCACTAGGAGAAACACAATATTGGCCTACTGTGGGCTTGGCCTGACCCACAAGGACTGTTCTTGTCTTTGTATACCTGTGCACAGTTGAGCTTTTGAGTGAAAAATACGACACTGATCTCTCTGTGCCGCCGTGGAGCCCGAAAGAGCCAGACCTACCTCTGTAGTAGGCAAACTGCAAGAAGTCGTAATGCAAGGGCAGGAAATTGTCGATGGGTGAGAGTCGCCCAGGCCTTGTGGCGAGTTGCCGCACACACTCATGCTGACACAGCAG
>NW_015390925.1:0-1282 GCF_001527695.2 Protobothrops mucrosquamatus | reverse complement strand
CAGAATTTTATTCTTTGACAAAGTGACCCATTAGTGGACCAGCAAAATATTTAGACTTCGGCAAGGCCTTCGACAAAGTAGACCACAATCTACTTCTTGGTAAGCTAGAAAAAATGTGGGATAGACAGCAGCACCACCAGATGGATCTGTAATTGGGAGACAAACTGTACTCAACGAGTAGTCCTTAATGATGCTACATCCGCATGGAGGGAAGTGAGTAGTGGGCTACCACAAGGTTCCATCTTAGGCCCAGTAAACTCTTCAACATCTTCATCAATGACTTAGAGGAGGGAATTGAAGGGGAACTCATCAAATTTGCAGAGGACACCCAACTGGCAGGAGTAGCCAACACCCCAGAAGACAATCTCAGGATCCAAAAAGATCTTGACCAACTTGAACCATGGGCCCTATGCAACAAAATGAGAAAAGCAAAGTTTTACACCCAGGCAGGAAAAAAACCAAAGGTGTAAGTACAGATTGGGGGAGACCTGGCTCAAAAACCATAACTGGGAGAGGGACCTTGGAGTCCTGGTGGACGATCACTTGACCAAGAGCCAGCCGTGTGCAGCAGCAGCAGCAGCCAAAAAAGCTAATACAGCCAAAAAAAGCTGGCTGGGAAAGTCACAAATGGGGATCATGTGACCCTCCCAGGATGCTGCAACTATTGTAAAGACAGTCTGGTTGCCAAGTGCCTGAGTTTTGATCGTGTAACCATGGGGATGCTGTGATGGTCACAAGCGTGAGGATCATTCTTTCCTCTATGACTACAGCTTCCTTCCTTCCTTCTTTCTTTCTTTCCTTCCTTCCTCCCTCCCTCCCTCCTTCCTTCTCTCTTCCCTCTTTTCCTTCCTTCCTTCTTCTCCTCCCTCTTTTCCTTCCTTCCTTCCTTCCTTCCTTCCTCCCTCTTTCCTTCCTTCCTTCCTTCCTCCCTCTCTACCTTCCTTCTTCCCTCCTTCCCTTCCTTCCTTCCTTCCTTCTTCCCTCTTTCCTCCCTCCCTCCCTCCTCCCTCTCTCCCTCCTTCCTTCTCTCCTCCCTCTTTTCCTTCCTTCCTCCCTCCTCCCTCCCTCCACTTTTTTCCTTCCTTCCTTCCTTCCTTCCTTCTTTCCTTCCTCCCTCCCTCTTTCCTCCTTCCTTCCTTCCTCCTTCCTTCCTTCCTGCCTTCCTTCCTTCGCAAAAGACCAGATTCAAGGGAGGTTATGCCACATCTTCTCCTACATTCCCAATCTCCTTTCCTTCCTTCCTTCCTTCCTTCCTTCCTTCCTTCCTTCCTTCCTTCCTTCC
>NW_015390924.1:28227-31454 GCF_001527695.2 Protobothrops mucrosquamatus | reverse complement strand
AGGGGTGGGGAACCTTGGCTCTTTTATGAGTTGTGGACTTCAACTCCCAGAATTCCTGAGCCACAAATATACATTGAATTTGAAAGATTGCCTTTGCAGTGATTGGCAACAACAGTATGATGACTCATTACACAAATAGCATAAACTGCTCTAAAAATTTAGACTTGCCCCCAAGGACGGTTGAGTCTGTGGTTTCACCTTGTTGCTTCACCTGTTATTTTTGGCAAAAGAGATGCATTCCAATAACCAATGCCTCATTCCTTTTGTTTCCTTCTAGAGCCAGCTGCATTGGGTGCAAAACAAGATGGAGGAGCCAGCAAGATCGGTGAACAGCCCAAGGGACACCCTAAGAGTGAGTAGGGTCTTCTTGACAGCAGCTCCTTGTTACCAGATGGAAACTGTCCTTACTTTGCTTTTGATCCTGCTCTCTTTCTGTCTCCAGAAATCCTGCGAACACACGTTTTCCTCATGGCCCAGACCTATTCTTCTTCTCGTTGTGTTGAAGTGGAGGTTTGGCTTCCCGACGATCGGGAAAGTCAAAATAATTCCCTGGTAAGGCACACAGATTCCTAGAGGCATCCTCCCTCCTAGAGGTAGGAAGATCTAGTTCAGTGATGGTGAGCCTTTGGGGCTAGATGTGTCAAAAATTCACAAAGTCCTAACTCTGTTGCTGTGTTATTCCCCCTTCTGCCACAAAAGACAAACAATTATTTACATATTTATTTATTCTTGAAAAAAAAATGCAGTCCAGTCATGGATGGTGCTCAATATTGTATAAAGCAGGGGTGTCAAACTCAATTTCATTGAGGCCCACATCAGCATTGCGGTTGCCCTCGGGGTGTGTGTGGCCAGGGTGGGTGCAGCCTACTGGGTGGGCATGGATGGAGTGGGTGTGGCCTACTGGGTGGGCATGGCCAGCGTCAAGGCTGCCTGTGGGGGCCTGGGCAGGAGTGGGACAAATCTGAGGGTCTCTGGCAGAAGGGGGTGGGACCGGGGCAAGCGCCAAGGCATGGTCCATTTCTTCAATCCTCACAAAGGGTGACACCTCCCCAGCATGCACCCAGGGGGCGGGGCTGACACGGCAGGGGCTGGTTCCTCGCTGTTTCCAGACAGCCTTGTGGAGCTAAGACTGAATATGTTTCAGCATAGATAGCCACCACAAAATTGTACATTGGCTCCCGGCCTGCCTGGGCCAAGGCCAAGGCAGCAGGGGCCGTTCCCTCACTGTTTCCAGGATGGCTTCGCGGGCCACATGAAACCACTTTGCGGGCCTCCAGGGTCGTGTTTCTCAGTCTTGGCAACTGAAGATATGCTGACTTCAACTCCCAGAATTCCGCAGCCAGCATGCTGGCTGGGGAATTCTGGGAGTTGAGGTCCAAACATCTTCAAATTGCTAAGATTGAGAAACTCTGCTCCAGATAACGGTATCCAATATTCAGCTCTCATGTAAAGTGAGGCGATGCAGTCTTCTAGTACTAGTGGGTGTATCAAACTTATCCATCTGCAATTTGACCTCAGTTCCCATCGTCCACAAACAGTGCAATGAAGTGCCATGCTAGGTCACACTGACAGAAGTTGTAGATCAAGATACTCAGAGACTGCTAGCATAAGGAAGCCTGTTCTAGCCTTTAGAGCAGGATTGTGAGAAGAATTTGAGGATTATAAACTTCTCCTTGCTTCTCACAGACAAGATTTTTGACTCCAGGCGTAGCCTCCAACCAGTAATAATATATTAATGTTGCTAAGGAGTCCTTTGTCCCTTATGAAAGGGATTCCATGAGTATACAAATATACATATGAGCTTATTCTGTGCAATTTGTTTTGTGCTCTATTTGTTTATTGTAATATACACAAACTGCATTGGGTAAAAAGGCTGACCTTGTTCAGACTGACAGGCTATCTGATCTATTTGGAAAGCTGACAAGCAGGCATGCTGGTAATCACAACCCTTGTTTGCATTTCTCTCAGCATCTATTAACTCATGATTGATTGATTTACACAGAAATCTTACCTTTCTTCCAAAGAATGCAGGCTAGCATTCTTACAATACATTAGGCTGAAATTTACTGAATAAACCGCAATCAGCTGGGTTCATCCAATGGTCAAGTGGTTAAGGTGCTGGCCTAGGTACCAGGAGACTCTGAGTTCTAGTCCCGCCTTATTCATGAAAGATAGCTGGGTAACTTTGGGCCAGTCCCTCTCTCTCATCCCAATCCACCTCACACAAACAATTATCTTACATGCTCATGTTTCAATAGAAGAAAATATTTGTAGCTCAGGGTCGAAATATAGAGTCCTTGGTGCTCTCTGAGTGTGGGTTGTTTTCTTGTCGGCGTCTCATTACCTGATTAGGTAACATTATCAGTGCTATGGGGTATGGGGTATAGGGTTTGCTCTCTGTTTATATACAGTCGTTTGCCCAGCTGATATGCCCAGCTGATTTGGCTGATTTTCTGTTTGGTAGGTCCTTCGCTGTGGTATTGTTTTCTGCTTGACTTTTGTCTGGTGCTAATCCCTACTTATCTAGGTGTTGGTTGCCTGAAGAAGATGTGTTCTGGTTATTGTGTTGTGTTCTGTGTAGTATTTTCCCAATTGTGCTGGCTCTAGACATTGGGAACCATAGTCCTACCATATCGTAGTATGATATTTGAAGCATAACAACTAGATTAGGTAATAGCTTTGTACCATATAGTACAGTGGTGGCGAACCTATGGCACGGGTGCCATAGGCGGCACTCAGAGCCCTCTCTGTGGGCACGCGCGCCGTCGCCCCAGTCCTAGGCCTTCAGCTGGGTTTTATAAAACCTTTTCGCTTTAGGCTTCCACCACCGTGTACCCCCCAAAAAAAGGTTCAATCAATCAGTCAATTTCAACTTCTCGCGGGAAAAAAAAAGATCTTGCAAAGTTGGAATTGATTGATTGAACTTTTTAGTCCCACCCAGTCTGCCGTTACCACTGCAGAGACGCCCACCCAATGGGCCATGCCCACCCAATGGGCCACACCCACCCGGCACTCAACGATGCATAAGTGGGTTTGGGGTTGCAGTTTGGGCACTCGGTCTCTAAAAGGTTTGCCATCACTGATATAGTATCAACCTTATAAATTCTCAAGATTCCTTTTTCCGCTATGTAAGGACTATGATTAATATACAGTATATATCAATGATGGCGAACCTTTTAGAGACCGAGTGCCCAAAAACTGGCCCTGCCCCCACTCCACCCCCTGCC
>NW_015390924.1:24631-27739 GCF_001527695.2 Protobothrops mucrosquamatus | reverse complement strand
GGTTTGGGGTTGCAGTTTGGGCACTCGGTCTCTAAAAGGTTTGCCATCACTGATATAGTATCAACCTTATAAATTCTCAAGATTCCTTTTTCCGCTATGTAAGGACTATGATTAATATACAGTATATATCAATGATGGCGAACCTTTTAGAGACCGAGTGCCCAAAAACTGGCCCTGCCCCCACTCCACCCCCTGCCCCACCCCCGCTCCACCCCCCATCCCCCACCCTGCCTGCCCGCAGGGCCAATCACTGCCTCCAGGGCCTGCCGCAGATCGCCCAGGCAGCCCAGCAGCGCTATGGCGGTCACGCCCTCTGCCCGCGCCCTGCAGCATCAACTGTGTACGATGGGATGTGAGGGCAGAGTCTTGTCTACGCTGCTTGGCTGCCATGTCCTTGGCTGCGCTGCTCCGTGTGGGCCACACTCAGGGGCAACTCTCCTCCAGGGGGGCAGCTGGAGAGGAGGGGATCACGGGGGGAGACGAGGCTGGGGCAACGGCACGTGTGCCCACAGAGAGGGCTCCAAGTGCCGCCTCTGGCACCCGTGCCATAGGTTCACCACCACTGGTATATATGTGTGTGTATGTGTGTGTGTGTGTATGTATATGTATATGTATATGTATATGTACATGTACATGTACATGTACATGTACATGTACATGTACATGTATATGTATATGTATATGTATATGTATATGTATATGTATATGTATATGTACGTATACATGTGTCATGTGTCTGATTAACGAAACACTTAAAAGGACTTTCAGGCATATTTTTTCCTAAAAGCATTTATTAAGGTTACAGAGACGTCAGTACAGCATGGTGGAAATGCTTAGGTCTGGCTTCTCTTCCGTTACGCATATACATTCTAAGCATTTCCCCCCCCCCCCCGCCCTTTTTTGGGGTCATGGTTCACATCTTCCAATCAACTTGGAAGATGTGATTTACTTCCGGTTTCTTTTTCCCAGGCTATCCTTATTCTCCTCCCTTTTTCCCTGTTGCCTGGTTTAACTATAAAAATACCAGACAGTTCTGCATATTGTCAAAGCAAGAATATACAATATTTGCAGCATTGACAACATGTATATCTTTGTTATTTTTGTCATTTTGTATAATTTAGCATTTCTTGGATGCTGCGGTTAATATATTGTTGTTGTTGTTGTTGTTATTGTTGTCCTTGGGATGGTGACATTGTTTGGTGGGTGTTTATCTTATTTTTGAGAGTGGTGCATCAGAATTTCTGTATACTGTTTGCCATTGAAAATGACAATAAAGGTTATTCAGTTCAATCCAATTCAGTCTGGCAGGCCTCGGATGGGAAAAGCTCTTTGATTTTTTTTTCTCCCTCTTCCTTTCTAGGGATCTCTGCAGTACAACTGCTTCCCAGTAGCTCTCAGCGGGGAGCTGAATCTTACAGTCTTCATGCAGCCTCGCTATCATTCTGCAGGTGTGTTACAAGCAACGCAACATGGACCAGGTGAGTTCTCCAGAAATCAGTAATGAAACAACCTTTGATAAGATCAGCCTGAAACTCTCCACCCATCGGATATCTCTGCTGTGTTCTTTTCACAGACTGTACCTGGCCCAAAGCCACAGAGGCCATTCGCCTGTGTCAAGGTATGTTGCAATGCACCGACCTCCTCATGAATACTTTCCCCTCAGTGTAGGCATCAGTAGGGATCCAAGCAAAGCCTGGAATTCCTTTTTGTAGCATAAAAGAACCGTACTTCTTGGATCCAACCCAATAGCCTGAACATCCAGTTGCAAACAATGATTGGAAACTGACCAAAGAGAGAAGCAACCTGGAATTAAGGAGAAACTTCCTAACGGTGAGGACAATTAACCAGTGGAACAGCTTGCCTCCAGAAATCATGGGCGCTCCATCACTGGAGGTTTTTAACAAGAGGCTAGACAGTCATTTGTCTGAAATGGTATAGGTTCTCCTGCTCGAGCACAGGGCTGGATTAGAAGACCACCGAGGTCCCTTCCAGATTCTATTCTATTCTATTCTATTCTATTCTATTCTATTCTATTCTATTCTATTCTGTTCTGTTCTGTTCTATTCTATTCACCATTTAAACCATAAGCCATAACTTACAAGCTAGAACGGCTGCATCGATACAGCACATTCAGATGTGACCGTTCGAAGTTACAATGGCACTGGAAAAAGTGACTTATGATAATTTTTCACACTTCTGACCATTTCAGTATCCCCACAGTCACGTGATCAACATGTAGATGCTTAGCAATTGAGTCATTTTTATGACGGGTGCAGTATCCCGGGGTCATGTGATCACATTTTGTGACCTTCTGACAAGCAAAGTCAGCAGGGAAGCCAAGATTCGCTTAACAACCGTGTTACTAACTTAACAACTGAAGCGATTCACTTAACGAGTGTGGCAGGAAAGGTTGTAAAATGGGGCAAAATTCACTTAACAAATGTCTTGCTTAGCAACAGAAAATTTGGGGTCAATTGAGACTGTACAGCCTTGTGAGGTGAATTGGGCTGAGTGACTAGCTCAAGGTTACCCAGCTAGCTAGGTATTTTTTATATATATAATTTTGCCTTTCTTGATTCAAACCTAATGAGATTAGTCAATCTTATCATATTGGGCCATTTACTTTTTTAAAACAACAACAACATATTCTTATTTCGTTTGTGGGTCTTGTCTTGGAGACAGTTCATACTGCTGGCTCTTGCCTCATACTCAAAAGGCTTTGGACAGTGCTTTTTTTCTAAAAAACAAAAAAGGGTGCCGGAACTCACACACGCCATACAACCCGGCTTACCTACCCTACAAGTTTCCATCCCAAAAAGGTGCCGGAACTCCGTTCCGGGCGTTCTATGAGAAAAAAAGCCCTGGCTTTAGAGACGATATAGTTGACTGCATAAAAGAAAAAGGAATGATTGAGAGTGTGGTTGCACAGCAATTTCCTCAGCACCTGGAGGAAACAGTCTATCTAGACCCTCTCCAGTCGGGCTTCAGGCCGGGATACAGCACGGAAATGGCATTGGTCACGTTGGTGAATGATCTCTGGAGGGCCCGGGACAGGGGTTATTCCTCTGTCCTAGTTCTTTTGGACCTCTCAGCGGCTTTTGATACTGT
>NW_015390924.1:21434-23375 GCF_001527695.2 Protobothrops mucrosquamatus | reverse complement strand
CTCTCTACATGGGGCTCCCCTTGAGGAGCACCCGGAGGCTCCAGCTAGTCCAAAATGCGGCCGCGCGGGCGGTGTTGGGAGGGACTCGTCGCTCCCATGTAACACCGCTGCTGCGCAAGCTGCATTGGCTGCCGGTGGCCTTCCGGGTGCGCTTCAAGGTGCTGACCATCATCTTTAAAGCGCTCCATGGCATCGGACCCGGATATCTTCGAGACCGCCTCCTGCCGCAGATTACCCCCCATCGACCTGTACGCTCCCACAGAGTGGGTCTCCTCAGGGTGCCGTCGGCTAGACAGTGCCGGCTGGTGACCCCAAGGGGGAGGGCCTTCTCTGTGGGAGCTCCCACCCTCTGGAATGAACTGCCCCCAGAGATCAGGGTGATCCCTGATCTCCCTTCCTTCCGCCGCGCCCTTAAGACATGGTTATTCCAGCTTGCGGGACTGGCCTAGGGGAAACTTTTAAAGGGGGTTTTAATTATAATTTTAATTAGACCAAATTACTAATATTTCCCTTTTAATTAATTTTTAAATTTGTAGTGTGACATTTTTGTATTTTTATCCGGTTGTTAGCCGTCCTGAGTCCGCAAGGAGAAGGGCGGGATATAAATCTAAAAAATAAATAAAATAAATAAATAAATAAGAGGGGAACATACAGCCATCTGGGAAGAGTAGGTGCTTTTTGAGCTCCCAGGAAACAGAAGTCCCCACTTAGATCAAGCAGCTCTGGACGTCTGATTGAGCGCTCAATGCTAATGACAAATTTTGTCTTACAGTGCCACGTTTAGACATTTCTGTGGGACTACGGTCGGCAATTCTACATGTGCAAAACACCCCTAAAGGACAGCACTTCAAACTGTGGCCGTATCTGAATCGGACAGACGGATTTAAAGGTCTTGATCAGGAGACTCCCAAGTTGCTAGTAAGTGAAGGTTTTCCCCAATATTGGGCAAGCCTCGTACTTCAGGGTAGTCCTTGCTTAACAACAGCAATTGGAACCAAAATATCTGTCGCTAAGTGATGCGGTCATAAGGCGATGTCCCATGACCTCATCGCTTATCAACAGCAATCCTGGCACTCCCGTTGCCACTGTTAAGTAAGGATCACAGGCCTTTAAGCGAGTACCAGGAGAGTCGCAAACAGGCTGGCAGGCAGGTAAGGCAGGCTGCTTCTGGTGGGAGAAGGTGCACAACTGGTTGGTGAGACACTGTGTGAATGCAATGGGATGGGGAGTGATCAGTGCTGGGTAGGGGAGAGTATCAGATCTGCCCTAACTTAGACATTTATGAAAGAAAGATGCTCGACTCCATTTGGTTGAAGTGATAGGTTCTTTTACTAAAGTTAAGTGGTTGCAGCGAAAGTAAAGCTAGATCTGAGTATTCCAGTGTCAACGCTGCTAATATTGAATATTCTTGCTTTGACAAAATATGCAGAACTGTCTGGTATTTTTAGAGTTAATTCAGATGACAGAAAAGGGAGGAGATTAGTAAGGAAAGCCCGGGAAAAGGAACGGAAGTGAATCTTTGCTCTCCAGGTTAATTGGAAGATGTGAATCATGACCCCAAAATAGGGGAGGGGAAATGCCTGGAATGTTATCTGCAAAGGGAAGGGAAATTCAGATCTTGGCATCCATCATGCCGGGCTGACACTCCTCTACACTAATAAAGGCTTTTTTAGGTTAAACCATGCCTGAAAGTTCTTTGAAGTGTTTCATTAGTCAAACACATGACAGTTACCCTTTTCCCCTTCTTGTGGAAAACGAAAGAACTCTTACGAATTCCGGAGGGGTTAGCAGAGAAGTTTAATTGCGCAAGGTCCAGAGCATATTAGAGATAGGCAATTCTGAACGAGGAGGGCGTGATTAGACTTCAGTTTTTATACTCCCCTCCTTAAAGAACAAAGGACTACACATTGAAATACACACTGTGATACATTAGGGACATTT
>NW_015390924.1:15380-17621 GCF_001527695.2 Protobothrops mucrosquamatus | reverse complement strand
TCATACAAAGTATCCATGTGCAGAGCGCATTAGGTTGCCACATATTACTGACAGAGAACTTTCCCAGTGAATTTTCCCAGTGATTATGCATTACATCATTGTTCTAGCAATTATGCAGACACATCATTATTGCAGTTATGCAGACAAATCATTATTCTAATAATTGTTCAATTTACTATATTATTATATTATTATATTACCCTTTCCTTGGCCCTCCCCTCTTGACCGGTCCATGAGTGCCCAATAGTATGGTGGGTTGAAGTTTTGGAAACTGCTTTGATGTTAGGTGCCTCTCAATGTAGTTTCTCATTCTGTTCCCAGTTATTCCAGTTTGGCACCTCTAATTCTTGTCAACTTGTCTCCCCTCCTCCGGTTTATCTTCCTATTCCCGTGCCTGAACTTTACTTCCCCAAATTCCTTCTCCTCTCTCCCGCATTTTATGGCAGGATGCCAGCAAAATGAAGCTGAAGATGACCAACCTGACTATTGGAGCAACTTGCAACCTACTCTGCTGGCTTCCCCATTGACTTGGCTTGCAGGAAGCTGGCAGGGAAGGTCGCAAATGCTGATCATGAAGCATCGCCAACTGTCATAGGTGTGAACCGGTTGTCAAGCACCCAGACTGCGATCACATGGCTGCAGGGATACTGTGATCGCTGGAAGTCAAAAGTACCCCTTGTTCAGTGCCCAGAATTAAGGGATATAGGATGTAGGGTGGCCATATATGGCTTTGAAATAAATAAAATATACTATTGGTCGAAATGGATGGCGTATCAAGTTAATAAATCAATAAAATGAAAACAAACAAATTAGGAACCCTACTATCCTGAAAACATCTGTGAAGTAGTGGATTCTGATTTCTTCACATTTTTCTCCCCCTAACCCAGGGGTCTTCAAACTTGGCAACTCAGCCAGGGCTGGCTGAGGAATTCTGGGAGTTGAAGTCCACAAGTTTTAAAGTTGCCAGGTTTGAAGACTCCTGCCCTAACCTATTGTTCTATTTTAGACTGGATCGGAGAATGTGAGCTTGCCAATCTCGCAGGTGTTCCCTTGTCTCTGCTTTCAGGTAAGAACAATCCTTCACAAGATCTTTTCTCTCCCACGCTTCTTTAGGCTCCCTACAACTACAGAGCAGGTAACAGAGTGCAAGATTAAGGCAGAGCTACAGTTAGAATATTTTAGCTCATTTTCTGAGCGGCAACATTTCTGGGAATTGCTTCTAGAGATGGAAAGATTGAGTTCCTGTAGAGGGTTGGTCTCTTAGGCAGAAATGCAGGGCCTTGGAGAGGTGTCAAAGGACTCACCGAGGAGGGGCAGGAAATCCTCAGAATTCCTGAAGAATGCTTCCAAGATGGGAATTGTAGAGTAATTTTTTTTTACCTCTAACCAGCAGCTAAAACGGAAACCAGAAGCTCTTGGATTATTCTAAATTAGGGAGAGAGAAGCTGCAGCTTCCAGATGGAATCAGGCCTGGAAGGACACCATTTGTGGCTCTTCCTGACCACTCCAGGATTCACTGTAGCGTAAATCCTCCAATGAAATTGTAAACCTACCACAAATATAGTTTTTAAAAAACCAAGCCTATCTTCCCCCAAAATAGTCCCATCATTATCTTAGCACCATTGCCTCACCCATTCCAGCCCCAGGCTGTTAAAAATTTAGTGCAAACCCTCATCATCAAAAAAAAACATTGTCTATCCCTATTCTAATAGTGCCTGATTGACACTTGATTTTCTCAAAGAGCAAGGACTGATTTCTTAGTTATTTATAACAAACGAGATTTGGCAGATGGCAACACCTGGTCAATCTGATCTGGAGATCAGAAGCAAAGACACATCAAGTCTAGTTAGTATTCAGATGGGAATTTAGGAAGTTTTTCCATGGTGGTAGACTTGTCTGGGGCATTAAAGAAGCATCCCAGAACAAGGCCATGACATTCATACTGTGGCCAAAAAGCACTGTACAGTTGTGCCGGTGAGAACACCAAGAGCTGAGCTTGACCGAAATATTTGATCTGAACCAAATAGGAGGGTAGGTTCAGATGGCCCCTATACTGTGCCTGACACCATCTGGTGAGCTATTTCATCTATGCAGCAATTCTCAGGTTAATAACAACAACAACAACAATAATAAAGTTGGAAGGAACTTTGGAGGTCATCTAGTCCAAACCCCTGCTCCTTTCTATGTCAGACTTTGTCTTTTGGGCTTAGTGTGCAATTGAAATGGCAGTTATAGCAATTA
>NW_015390924.1:8173-12015 GCF_001527695.2 Protobothrops mucrosquamatus | reverse complement strand
TCTGCATGTTAAGCAGAGGTGTTAGCCACTAGGCCACAGGCTCTTTCTCACTTTGTTAGCTACAAGAGACAGGGGAAGAGGATGAATGCTTTTTCCTTTTAGAGCACCCTGTCGGCCCAAATATGGGAAAGAGAAGTCTTTTGCCTGTATCAGCTCAACCTAGAGCCATCCACAGGCAGCAGAAGGGTATGTCTGGCTGATGAAAACCAAATAAGGTTTGAAATAGCTATCCCAGTACTCTCTTAATTCTTTGTTAGCAATTCAAATTTTGGAACACATATGATGTCGCAGTTAAGCGACTGCTGCCTGTGGATGGCTCTAGGTTGAGCTGATACAGGCAAAAGACTTCTCTTTCCCATATTTGGGCCGACAGGGTGCTCTAAAAGGAAAAAGCATTCATGTATGTATGTATATATATATGTATGTATGTATGCAAATGCTTTATTTAAACATATTTATATATCAGTGGTTGCATGACTTTTCTAGATGCTATATATTAAATAAATAAATTGGTTGTTCCAGGAGCATCACATGAAATTCAGCCATGAGACTGATTTCAGAGATTAAATCATCTGAAAAATATGGTGGAAAATGAAATGGATGGAGGGGGGGAGAGACAGAGAAAGCAGACTCAAACACTGGCTTTGGGGTCCTGGCTGTAGTCAGGATGAGTCTTTACCCATGGCCAAGATTCTGATTTGGACACCACTCTTTGCCCATCTCTGCTGTTCCTTTCTCTTCGGCAGTCGATTGGCCCCATGCAAAGAGCCCAGTGGAGATCGAGAACAACAGGAAGCAAGTCTCCCACAGCCATTTGAAGAGGCCTCTGCCTACTGTCTGCTCTTCGAAGGGCATTGACGCCATAGCTCCCTCCCCTCATTTTATGCACAAAGGCAGCATTTTCCTGGCATGATGGAAAGCAACAAAGATGATTAGGGGACTGGAGGCTAAAGCATATAAGGAACGGTTGCTGGAATTGGGTATGTCTAGTTTAACGAAGAGAAGGATGAGGGGGGACATGATAGCAGTGTCCCAGTATCTCAGGGGCTGCCACAAAGAAGAGGGAGTCAAGCTATTCTCCAAAGCGCCTGAAGGCAGGACAAGAAGCAACGGATGGAAACTGATCAAGGAGAGAAGCAACCTACAACTAAGGAGAAACTTCCTGACAGTTAGAACAATTAACCAGTGGAACAACCTGCCTCCAGAAGCGGTGAATGCTCCAACACTGGAGGTTTTTAAGAAGAGACTGGACAGCCATTTGTCCGAAATGGTATAGGGTTTCCTGCCTGAGCAGGGGGTTGGACTAGATGACCTTCAAGGTCCCTTCCAACTTTATTATTATTATTATAAAGGGTGAAGGGCTTGCGACAAACGGCAACGATTCCAAGGCTATTTTTGTATAACGCATGAGCTCATCGCATGAGACACCTCGCAATCAAGCGGTGTTTTGGTTTCAAAAAGGAGAGGGGGCTGTACTGCAAAGCTTTCTCAGAATCTAGCTTTCCTGCTTCTTGGTTCCAAAGATGCCCAGGAAAAAAAATAGACCCTCAACAATACTGTCTGCTTTAAAATACTCTCTGAATGCAAGAACCGAATGTTAATAATAATAACAATAATGATAAAGTTGGAAGGGACCTTAGTCCAACCCCCTGCTCAGGCAGGAAACTCTATACCATTTCGGACAAATGGCTGTCCAGTCTCTTCTTAAAAACTTCCAGTGTTGGTGCATTCACCGCTTCTGGAGGCAGGTTGCTCCAGTGGTTAATTGTTCTAACTGTCAGGAAGTTTCTCCTTAGTTCTAGGTTGCTTCTCTCCTTGATTAGTTTCCATCCGTTGCTTCTCGTCCTGCCTTCAGGCGCCTTGGAGAATAGCTTGACTCCCTCTTCTTTGTGGCAGCCCCTGAGATATTGGAACATTGCTATCATGTCCCCCCTCGTCCTTCTCTTCGTTAAACTAGACATACCCAATTCCAGCAGCCGTTCCTTATGTGTTTTAGCCTCCAGTCCCCTAATCATCTTTGTTGCTCTTCTCTGTACTCTTTCTAGAGTCTCAACATCTTTTTTACATCGTGGTGACCAAAACTGGATGCAGTATTCCAAGTGTGGCCTTACTTAAATTCATGAGATCTCTGGCTGAGATTAATCTTTTTTTTTGTTGTTGCTTTGCTTTTCTCCTAGATGTCACAGGAGGTCAGCGATACTTACTGTTTCGGGAGACTCAGGATTCTCAGGGGAATTCCGTAGTGCAAATTATGGAGCAAGGCACCTGGGTGTCCACTGCTCAGATCTCCAACACAGTAAGGTCTTTCTCTAGCCTTTGTCCTCCACCTTCTGTGAGTCTGACCCTTACTGCAGTGGGCAATCCCGTGCTCCTTTCATTTTTTTTTTCTCACTTTCCTTCTTTACAGAGAAGCAGAAGACTGGAGGAAGACCTGAGGAACAGTATGGAGTTAGGAAAGTGCATGCAGGTGAGTACCAAAACAAGAGCTGGAAGCCAAGGGAATGGAATGCTATGACCCAGAAAGAGGAAATCAACAGGAAAAAGGACATACTTGCTTTTATATAATGCAGGAGTCCTCAAACCTGGCCACTTTAAGACTTGTGGACTTCAACTCCCAGAATTCCCCAGCCAGCATGGCTGGCTGGGGAATTCTGAGAGTTGAAGTCCACAAGTCTTAAAGTGGCCAAGGTTGAGGATCCCTGATATAATGCATTCCAATAAATCCTTGGTGGATGAATAGAGGTCTCCAGATGGATTCTCCATCAAAACAGAAGGCATACAACACATTGGCACTCATTTTCAGCCATTTGGTGAAGTGGCAGCCCTAGTGATGTGCCTGACCACTGAAAAGGATGTTAGAAAGAATATCTCAAAGAACAGCAGGTGAGATATTTCACCTGCCTATTTTTTTTATACTGGTGAACACTATGATGTGCAAATCAGTTCAAACTCCTCTGTTTGGATATCAATGATCAAACCAAGACTTTTATAAGAGAAGCTGAGCCTGCTGCCAAATATTGCTGCTCTATCTTTCCATGTTGACTTGTGATGGTGGTCCTCCTACTAGAGAAGTCTCTTTAAACCAAGAGTAGGGACTCTTTTGCTGGGCTGACTAGGATTTCTTTCACGGTGGAGTCCACTCTTCACCTTTCCCTCATTCTTTTTCTGTCCCTCCTCCTGCCATCTTTACATATTGCATGCATTAAACTAAGGGAAGTGTAAGAGGTTTGAAATAACCATGTTGATTGTCCTAAGAACACCACAGCCAATGTGAAGAAAAGCTGTATCGGGTATGCCTACAAAGTCTCCTGTTTTCCTGTCTTATTTTTGGAGTGCTTGAAGATTTCTTTCAAATATCTCTTGTCCGTGTTTTTGAGATGTTATTATTATACTGGAAGGAGTAGAACAGGCTAGTGCTGGTATTGTCTTCTGGATCGCATCCTTTGTGGCGGTCCCCACTTCTAACTCTGAAAAAGGCCAATGGAAAAGTTTTCTTAGGATTTGAATGGAAGCTTGTGAAATCATAAAAGCTCATGCAATCAAAGACAGGACCTTCAGATATACTTTAGCCATTTCCTAATGAAATGGAAGCAAAATCCAATCCATAAAATCCAACCGATTTCCTTAAAACTTAATAATAATGATAATGATAATGATAATGATAATAATAAAGTTGGAAGGGACCTT
The DNA here is from genome assembly GCF_001527695.2 of Protobothrops mucrosquamatus. Lineage (NCBI taxonomy): Eukaryota > Metazoa > Chordata > Lepidosauria > Squamata > Viperidae > Protobothrops > Protobothrops mucrosquamatus. Next base: position 8,328 of record NW_015390924.1, on the reverse strand, counting down.
GGAGGTCATCAAGTCCAACCCCCTGCTCAGGCAGGTAACTCTATACCATTTCAGACAAATGGCTGTCCAGTTTCTTCTTAAAAACTTCCAGTGCTGGAGCATTCACCGCTTCTGGAGGCAGGTTGTTCCACTGGCTAATTGTTCTAACTGCCAGG
>NW_015390924.1:4451-7191 GCF_001527695.2 Protobothrops mucrosquamatus | reverse complement strand
TGGTACTTGACAGGTGAATATTATTACTAGACAGTTCTTTATTGCTTTCCACAGGTGTGGCAAGAAGACGGGACCAATGCTACTATACTCTGGGCATGTTCAGTGGAGCACTGTGAGTGTCTTGTGTTTGAAGACTAGGAATACTACTTAGAAACCCACCACATCAAAAAGCTAGGGTAGCAGTTACATAGAAAATGATTGGATTGCTTCTGTGGAACAGCCCAGGGAAGGGAAACAATGTGTGAAACCCACTCAACTTATATAGACTCTAGTAGGGGTGCAATTTAATTCATAGGCATGCTATAAAATGATTTTTTCTCTAATCATGCTTTCAAGCAATCTTTTCCAACCTGGTTTCATTGAGATTGAGTGGGACTATAGCTTTCTACATCCCTGGCCAACATATCCAGATCTGAAATTCACCGGGTTAAAGAAACCTGCCTTTTATTTATTTATTTATTTATTTCAAAGATTTATATGGCTGCTCATCTTATACAGTATAGCTCAGGGTGACTAACAACAGCAGCATAGAAGACTAAAATACAAAAGCCATTGCATATAACCAAGGTACCATAGCATTCCATACCATATAGGGAGAAGGCCAATATCCTAGGTCCTGTCAAATAAAATTGTTTAATGGAGAAGACCTGGAATTCAATCACCCTATCTGATTTGGTGGGACAATCAGATACCTTTGGAGAGAGGTGGTATCTCAAATAACCTAGTCCCATGCCATGCAGGGCTTTAAAAGTGAAAACCAGCACCTTGAAGTGCATCTAGAAGGAAACTGGGAGCCAATAGTGGTGTAACATGGGCATCTAAAACTGCATGTACAAAGTATCCAAAACTGCATCGTGGACCAGTTAAAACTTCTGGGTGATCTTTAAGAACAGTCCCTAGAGTAGAGTGTATTGCAGTAGTCCAGTCAGGAAGTGACTAAGACATCAGTGACTATGAGCTGGGCCTCCTGATCCAGGAATGGGCCCATATGACACACAAAATAAATTTATGCAAAAGCCACAGCTGCCCCCTTATCCTCCAACAGGAGCTGCAAATCTAGGAAGACTCCCCAAATTGTGTATTAACTGTGTTTGGGGAAACGAGACCCTGTCAAGAGTTAAAGATGGCAACTCTCCAGGTCCAGGGCACCCAAAGAAGTCTACCTTAAAGTGAAGCCAGGGCTATCTACCCAAGACTTGGCCTTCAGCCTTAGCCAATGGCAGGGTCTGTGGCCGGTTAGGAACTGGGCTGCACAGCTGGGGATGAGCAGTGGGCGAGTGAGCAAAATGGAAACCATCACCTCCACCCCTGGTCTGTGGAAAAATCGTCTTCTATGAAACCGGTCCCTGGTGCCAAAAAGCTCGGGGATTGCTGGCCAATGGGAAAATGACAAGAAGGGAAGGGGATGGGCCATGCAGATTGGTCTAGGACCAATTTCGTCTATAGTACTGAATTTCTTCCCTCTGTACTTTGATGCAGATCACCGGACCTACTGGGTGCTGATCTGGTTGGTTACTCTCCTAGGTAGCTGCTCTGTTCTGCTCATTGTCCTGTTCAAGAAAGAATTGGTAAAAGGTATCCTTGTTTTTCAAACAACAAATCTAGTCCAATGCTGCCATACTCAATACGTATTGCCTTGCTCTTTTCTTGACTCCCTTCATCCTAACCTTGGCCTCCTGCCCGCTAGCAATCCTGCCACATCTCTAACGCATTTGCCTTCCTTACCTTAGGGCTTTTCATTGTACTGTATTTCTGCGAATGTTTTTTTACTGTTTTGCACTGCTCAGGCAGTTGCACTGACTGCTATTTGGCAATCAAGCCAAGTTCAAAGATTTGCTTTGGTTCAAAGATCATGGAAAACTGGCAATATGGCAGTCTTGCCATTAATATCAAGCTCAGTGTGACTTTCTCAGGGGTCTGTGAAACTAAAATTATTTGCCAGCCTATCTTGAAACATAACACTACTAAAATCCCATCAAACAATTCTGAGAAGTAGTAGTGGCAGCATATGCATCAATTTTAATTTTTAATAGAGGAGAGAGAGAGAGAGAGAGAGAGAGAGAGAGAGAGAGAGAGAGAGAGAGAGTATAGTAGTTAAGACATCAGGCTAGAAACCAGGAGATGGTGAATTCTAGTCTCACCTTAGCCACAAAGCCAGCTGGGTGATCTTGGGCCAGTCCCTCTCTCTCAACCCTAGGAAGAAGGCCACAAGGACAAACCACTTCTGAAATCTTGCTGAGAAAACTATAGGGACTTGTCCAGGCATCCGCCAGGAGTCAACAATGACTTGAAGGAATCGAAAATGTGCTTTATGGATTCTGATATTTTGATTAGATATGCTAATAGTCTCCATCTCATTCCAGCAACATCTCTTTCTCCCACATGTTCTTTCTCCTTGGTTTCCCCCCAGGTGATCTGCTTCCTTTCATATCACCCATCTACCTTTCCCCCCAAAGAATCTTAAGGCAGAAGATTCTCAGCGGCTTTTGATACGGTGGACCACGGTATCATGCTGCGGCGTCTGGTTGAGTTGGGAGTGGAAGGCACGGTGATGCGGTGGTTCTCCTCCTTCCTCACCGACCGCACGCAGTCTGTATTGGCAGGGGGGCAGAGGTCGACCCCAAGGCCCCTAACTTGTGGGGTGCCACAAGGGTCAGTCCTCTCCCCCTTACTGTTCAATATTTATGTGAAGCCGCTGGGGGAGATCATCCGTGGCTTTGGGGTGGATTTCCATCAGTAC
>NW_015390924.1:0-3621 GCF_001527695.2 Protobothrops mucrosquamatus | reverse complement strand
CTGTCGGAGCACCCACCCTCTGGAACGAGCTGCCCCCAGAGATCCGGGTTATTCCGGATCTCCCCTCCTTCCGCCGCGCCCTTAAGACCTGGTTGTTCCAGCGGGCAGGACTGGCCTAGGGGTATTTTAAATTGGTTTTAGCCAAATTTTAGTAGAAGCGGCCGATTATATATTTATTTTTAATGATTTTTTAAAACTTGTATTAAATTGTTTTTAACTGGCTGTAAGCCGCCCTGAGTCCTACGGGAGAAGGGCGGGGTATAAATTTAATAAAATGAAAAAAAATGAAAAAAAATGAAGAACAAGAGAATCATCTTTGTTCTGGTGGACCTTTTCCTTCTTCCAGAGGCCAGATTCCCCACAAGACCTAATCTCACCAGACCAAAGCCTTTGTTCTCTTTAGACTTTAATTTCTGCTCTGAATGGAGCAGTTCATTGCTATTTAATTATTCTTTCATCCTCACTCAACACATTCAAGTTTAAGTTCAATACAATGGAGGAGCTGTGGATCATCTCCCATCTGTGTATTTGCATTTGAAGTCACGATGGCTTTGCCTAGCTGTTTAACTCAGACACTTGGGATATGAATATTTGTTGTCTGATTGAATCGGAAGAAGGAAAGGATCTGCCTTGCCAAGCCTCGCTGTGTGGGGGTTTGTCCATTTGCTACAGAAGTTGCACTTCATTCTTCCAACTTAGAGTTCACCCACAGCACACCCCAGATCGGGCAATGAGTAGGCTTCCAGCACCCTCATTAATGTTTTTCTCTATTTACAGGCTGGTTCAAAATCCTGAAAGAAGATTACAGTTCCAGAGGTAAAGGCAACCGAGGCTCTTATAGCATTTAGAATATAAACCAGGCAATAGAAATCTCCTATCATCACTCCCTTGAACCTCCAGATTATTCTGTATCTTTTTCTGATCCTCAGCCTTTCGTTTCTGTCCTGAATGGGGTTTACTGTGATGGAATGCAGTCTGGACTCCCAGCAAGGAGGGGGCCGCATTTCAGAGGAGCAAGAGACAGTGAAGTTTAGATAGTTTGTTTGAGAGGAAGAAGGTCAAGACAGCTCCTTCATAGGAGTTGTTGGAGTATATCTTTAGTGATGCAAGCAGTTTGCTGTAGTTTGGCAAGATTGATGTTGAGATCCAAAACCCAAGAAGGATATGTCGAATTATTTCAGAGAAGTTTCCCTTATTGTTCCTTATCTATGGATAGAAGTCTTTCCAAACTAAAGTTCCAAGACATCAGAATAGCAATAGCAATAATGCTGAAGACTTATATACCGCTCCATAGTGCACTACAGCACTCTCTGAGTGGTTTACAAAGTCGGCATATTGCCCCCAACAAACTGGGTCCCCATTTTACCAACCTTGGAAGGATGGAAAGCTGAATCAACCTTGAACGGGTCAGAATTGAACTCCAGGCTGTGGGCAGAGTTTACCTGCGATACTGCCACTGCGCCACTACGGCTTCTCCCAGAAATAGGGTGAGAGGAATCGCAGAAGTGGGTGAGGGGCAGTGATGGGATTCAGTCGGTTCGCACCACTTTGGCAGAACCGGTAGCTAATTTTTTGTTGCCCAAGGCCAGAATGGACTTCCAGAAGTGGTATCCACACAGAGAACCGGTTGTTCACATATTTGAATCCCACTGTTGAAATCTCTGTTGAATACACATTGTTACAAGCAATTCTCTAGGCCAGTGCCTTCATCTCTGTGAATGGGAAAATGCCACTTCCAAAGAGTAAATGCCTCTTTGGGATCAGTGCTGTGTGCTTGAAAGAGAGTCTGTGTCCTCAATGGGTGACATTCTGGTCTCACTTCACCTTTTGCTTCTTCTTGTAGCAGTTTGCAGGCAGGGTTAGGAAAAAAAACCCGATCCACATGCATTCCTCCAGTAACTAGCATTGGAATCTGGTTGGCAATGGATGTTTGCTAATATGCTGAGCACAGTAAAAGTGGGTCCTTGGTGCTCTCTGAGATGGGTCGTTTTCTTGCATACGTTTCATTCAGTGTACTGATGATGTTACCTAATTTGTAATGAAACGTCTACAAGAAAACAATCAAGGTCAGACAGCACCAAGGACCCTGCAATTCAACCCTGAGCTACAAATATTCTCTTCTGTTGATACGGTAACAAAGAGAATCCTATCAAATGCCGAGACAATCCTCATTCTACAACCATTCATTCAGTGACTACTTGTAATTATGACAGCACTGAATGATGGGGACTTATGACTGGTCCCCAAAGATGTGGCTCTTATAGCATCAATTGATTGCAATTTCTGATGCTCCCTGCTGGCTTCCGACAAGCAAGGTCAGCGGCGAAGCTGGCAGGAAGTTGGAAATCACGGTCACGTGAGGTCCTTGCTTAATGATTTACTGTGATTCACTTAACGACATTTGTAAGTCAACGAGATCACATGATTTTTCTACGTACAATTGTGTGGCTTAGCAGTGGGATTTCTGGTCCTATATATCACTGGTAAGCGAGGACTAGCTGTACACTCTTTTATTTTATTTTTTTTGAGAGGAGGCAGAAGGCATAGGTCAGTGATGGTGAACCTTTTAAAGACCGAGTGTCCAAAAACCGCCTCCGCCCCATCCCACCTGCTCTGCCCCACCCCCATCCCGCCCCCGCTTCGCCCCGATCCCACCCACCCACAGGGCCACTCACTGCCTCCACAGCCTGCCGCAGATCACCATGGCGGCCCAGCAGCGCCATGGCGGCCACGCCCTCCACCCGCACCACGCAGCATCAACTGTATGTGATGGGGTGTGAGGGCAGAGTCTTGTTCCCACAGCCCGGCTGCCATGTCCTTGGCTGTGCTGCTTTGTGCAGGCTGCGCTTGGGGGTGACTCTCCTCCCGGGGGGCTACTGGTGAGGAGGGGGCTGTGGGGGGAGGTGGGGCTGGGGCAATGGCGTGCATGCGTGCCACAGAGAGGGCTCTGAGTGCCGCCTCTGGCACATATGCCATAGGTTCGCCACCACTGGCATAGGTGTTTAGCACAGCTGTGAGCGAGATGGATACAGCATTCAGTCATCAGCCATCAAAAGCAAGCACTAATTGGCGAGACAAAAGAGTCTTTTGTGCTCAGCTTGTGGGTAGAAAAAGCCAGTATAGACTAATTGGCTCTTCTCAAATGGGCAGGACTCTCAAGCATATAGATCTCAAAATACACAAAACGGGCCAGTCATTTTCTCTGGGTTGTGAATTCAGAAGGTTTGAGAGGCGAATTGTCTGAAAGACCCCTAACAATTGAATCAATCACAAGTTTTTACGAAGGAATATATATATATCGGTCATTAAGATCCATGCCAAACTCTTGATGGTTTTGAATGCGAATTTCATGGTTGCCCTTTGGGAAATCAGCAGTAGATTAAGAGAAAGTGCAAAGAGAAAAAGGAGAGTTTGGAAAGTGAGGGGGGGATTGATCTTCAACATGCAGAACTTGCAGTGATGACGAAGCATCCAGATATGAGAGAGAGCTGCTTGAAGGAGCTGGATTAGAAGGAAATAAGAGAGATCTAGAATAGGAAGATTTATCTTTGTTCATGGAACATCTCGGATCCCTCTCTTTCTCACTGCAGGAACGCTTCAGGGGCGACGTATCCTCCTCCT
>NW_015390923.1:29548-31469 GCF_001527695.2 Protobothrops mucrosquamatus | reverse complement strand
CGCCGTGGCCCAGTGGTCAGAATGCGGTACTGCAGGCTAATCTTGCTGACTCCCCATTTTCGGCAGTTCGATCCTGACCGGCTTGAGGTTGACTCAGCCTTCCATCCATCCGAGGTCGGTAAAACGAGGACCCAGATTGTTGTGGGCAACAACATGCTGACTCTAAACCGCTTAGAGAGGGCTGTAAAGCATTGTGAAGTGGTATATAAGTCTAAGTGCTATTGCTACTCCTTCTTTCCCTCAATCCCTCCTTCCCTCCCTCCCATCTTTTTTCTTCCTTCCTTCCTTCCTTCCTTTCCTCCATCCCTTCCTTTCTCTTTCTCTCTCCCTTCCTCCCTCCCTCCCCTCTTTTTCCTTCCTTTCTTTCTTTTTCTTTCTCTTTCTCTCTCCCATCCTCCCTCTCTTCTTTTTCCTTCCTTCCTTTTTCCTTCCTTTTCTTTCCTTCCTTCCTTTCCTTCTTCCTTCCTTCCCTTCCTCCCTCCTTCCTTCCTTCCCTCTCCCTCCCTCCCTTCCTTCCTCCCATCCCTCCCTCCCTTTTTTCCTTCTGCCATGGTGGCCCAGTGGTCAGAATGCAGTATTGCAGGCTAATACTGCTGACTCCCCATTGCCAGCAGTTCGATTCTCACTGGCTCAAGGTCGACTCTGCCTTCCATTTTTCACGGTCAGTAAAAGGAGGTCCCAGATTGTTGGGGGGCAAGAGGCTGACTCTATAAACTGCTTAAAGAGGGCTGTGAAGCACTGCAAAGTGGCATAGAAATCTAAGTGCTATTGCTAGTGCTCTACCTTTGCTCCTTCCTTCCTTCCTTCCTTCCTTCCTTCCGAGTGGTTAGAATGCAGCATTGCAGGCTAACTCTGCCCACTGCCAGCAGTTCGATTCTCAACGGCTCAAGCTTGACTCGGCCTTCCATCCTTCCGAGATCGGTAAAATGAGGACCCTGATTGTTGGGGGTCAACAGGCTCACTCTGTAAACCGCTTAGAGGGGGCTGTGAAGCACTGCGAAGTGGTCTATAAGTCTTAAGTGCTCTTGCTATTGCTAATGTTGACTTCTCTGGTCTCAGGTGCTCCCCACCAGTGAGAGCAGCCAAATGATCACCTTTACGTTCGATAACGGATGTGTGGCTACAATGAGAACTAGCGGGACTGAGCCCAAAATCAAATATTACGCAGAACTTTGCGCACCTCCGGGAAACAGGTACAGTTCGGATTTATTTCATTTTATTTTTTTAAAAAATAGGAAATTCTGATTAAAAGGAAGGAAGGAAAGGAAGGAAAGAAAAAGAGGGGAGGGAGGGAGAAAGGGGGCGAGAACAAGACCTACCTTGCGAATAAACAAATACAAACCCAAGCACGCAACACAATGCATGGATATATATGATTCAGACTTACTTGATTTATACAGCCGCTCAGGTCACATCAGTGACTGTGGGTGGCTTATAATAAAATTGGTTTAATCCGGCATATCAAGAGAAAAGTCACACACGTTTGGGCATCCTTCAGGAAATAATTTCACATTTCGCCTTTGTGTAACAAATGGGCTTAGTAAGGCAAGAAGTAATGAGCTGATTTATTCTCCCTTCCACTGTTTTGAGGTTACGTGGGATTCAAATTTTATGATTAGATTTTTTTTTTAGCCTGCCTTTATTACTTTATAAGCAACTCAAAGCCTCAAACCTATCTAATACTTCTTCCTCCTGCTATGTTCTCCACAACAACTACACTGTGAGGTAGGGGATCTGAGAGAAAGGGATTGGCTTAAAATCACCCAATCAGCTTTCATACCTAAAGCAGGACTAGAATTCACCATCTCCTGGCAATTGGCCCAAAATCACCCAATCAGCTTTCATACCTAAAGCAGGACTAGAATTCACCATCTCCTGGCGATTGGCCTGAAATCACCCAATCAGCTTTCATACCTAAAGC
>NW_015390923.1:23046-27078 GCF_001527695.2 Protobothrops mucrosquamatus | reverse complement strand
GAGTCATGAAGGGGGCCATAGTTCCCCCATGCTGGCTCAGGAATTCTGGGAGTTGAAGTCCACGAGTCATGAAGGGGGCCATAGTTCCCCCATGCTGGCTCAGGAATTCTGGAAGTTGAAGTCCACGAGTCATGAAGGGGGCCATAGTTCCCCCATGCTGGCTCAGGAATTCTGGGAGTTGAAGTCCACGAGTCATGAAGGGGGCCATAGTTCCCCCATGCTGGCTCAGGAATTCTGGGAGTTGAAGTCCACGAGTCATCAAAGAGCCAAGGTTGCCTACCCCTGAATTAGACTGTAGTTAAGAGATTTATCTGATAGGCTTTAGATCTGGCCTAACAATCCTAAAAGAGACTGCTGCCATTCTTCACAAGGGATTAACATCTCTCTGCGTTTGAGCGTCTCTATAAAGCGAAGCTTAAATCTTAACTACAACTTATTCTCATTTTAGTGATTTTGAAACGCTGAAGCAAGAACTGGATGAACTGACCAGCGCTCTTGAAAAATATTTCTTCGAGCCAGAGAAGAACAAACTGCAGCCGAAACCGGAGTGATCACACCTGTACTTCTTTTAATCTCCATATAGTGTATTCTTAAATAAAATACATAAAGGGGGGGGAGGGGGGGAAAGGAAATTTAATTTCTTTATGGAATGACTGGCTGAGTGAGTGATCCAGTTGGTAAAGAAGTTTCCCCTGGCTAAATTGTCAAGACAATTTGAAGGTGATTTTTCTTCTAATAAAACCATGGCACGTTCCCATACCAAAGTTTTTCAACCAAGACGTGAAGATTCTGTTGTGTAAATAGCACAGGCAATAGCACTTAGACCAGTGGTTCTCAACCTTTTTAATGCCGCGACCCCCAACCGGTTGTAAGTCGAGGACTAAACCGGTCGTAAGTCGAGGACTACCCAACTGGTCGTAAGTCGAGGACTTTCCCTGCCCGGGAGCGCTGCGCATGCGTGGTTCCACCCCCTGCGCCGGCCGAGGCGTAGCTGGCAAGCGGCAGAGACGGAGCAGGCCCACCACCAGCTGGCCCAGCCCAAGGGAGGTAAGGCACCCGCCGGAAAAGGGGGGGAAAATGGCGGACAAAAAAAATGGCGGACAGCCTTGCTTGGCGACCCCCGTGAAATGGTCGATCGACCCCAAATGGGGTCCCGACCCACAGGTTGAGAACCACTGACTTAGACTTATATACCGCTTTACTGCCCTCTCTAAGCGGTTTACAGAGTCAGCATTTTGCCCCCCAACAATCTGGGTCCTCATTTTACCGACCTCGGAAGGATGGAAGGCTGAGTCAACCTTGAGCCAGTCAAGATTTAATTATGGGCCTTGGGCAAAGTTAAGAAACTAAAAAAAGGAAAATAGAAAAAGAGGGGGGGAAATGACATTTAAAAAGTTCAAAGATCTGAACATTCAATAAAATGCAGGTTTTGAACCCCATAGAACAGGGGTAGGCAACCTTGGCTCTTCTATGACTCGTGGACTTCAACTCCCAGAATTCCTGAGCCGGCATGGCTCAGCTTGGAAGCCTCTCCCTTTCCCCTCAGCATGGCTGGCTCAGGAATTCTGGGAGTTGAAGTCCACAAGTCATGAAGGGGCCATAGTTCCCCCATGCTGGCTCAGGAATTCTGGGAGTTGAAGTCCACAAATCATGAAGGGGGCCATAGTTCCCCCATGTTGGCTCAGGAATTCTGGGAGTTGAAGTCCACAAGTCATGAAGGGGCCATAGTTCCCCCATGCTGGCTCAGGAATTCTGGGAATTGAAGTCCACAAGTCATAAAACAACCAAAATTTCCTACCCCTGCAAAAGATCTGGGTATATACATTATGTCTGATGATTTCTAATCAAGATGAAGCTCATTGTGTACTGGTACTTGGTGGTCAATGCAACTGGCTTTTAGAAACTCATATATTCACGCTAGGAAGACCATTGTGGCTTTTAAAAAATTTATTTACTTAGATGAAGCTTGTTTACAATTGCTTCAAATGGCGTTGTCTTTTATCGAGTGAAAACGATTAAATGTTTTCTCGTATTTTAGACTGTTTGGGGTGTCTTTCTTTTGTGTTACTGGTGAAAACAGGGTGTACGTGAAGTGTGGAAGGAGGCAGGATGTCTTATTTTGAGCTGGTGGTGCAGTTAATGCAAAGCAATGACTCAGTGGGACTCCGGAAGGGTGGGACTAGGCAGAAGTGAAAGTTTTTAAATAAAGCTGTGAAACTAAAGCCAATTCCGGCATATGTTGAAATCAGTAATGCTGGTTAGATTGTAATGCAAGTTCTGTTGACTGGAGCCTATTCTTTGGGTTGTCAATATTTGAAATAACTCATATAAGAAAGACAGAGAAAGGGAGGGAGGGAGGGAGGGAGGGGTGATGGAGGGATAGATAGATAGATAGATAGATAGATAGATAGATAGATAGATAGATAGATAGATAGATAGATAGATAGATAGATAGATAGATAGATAGATAGATAGATAGATTGAGATAGATAGATGATAGATAGATAGATAGATAGATAGATAGATAGATAGATAGATAGATAGATAGATAGATAGATGATAGATAAGAGATAGAAGACTGAAGATAGATTGATATAGGTAGAGATAGATAGATGATAGCTAGATAGATAGATAGATAGATTGATAGAAGATTGATATAGGTAGATAGAGATAGATGATAGCTAGATAGATTGATAGATTGATAGAAGATTGATATAGGTAGATAGAGATAGATAGATGATAGCTAGCTAGCTAGCTAGCTAGATAGATAGATAGATAGATAGATAGATAGATAGATAGATAGATAGATAGATAGATAGATAGATAGGAAATAGAAGATAGATTGATATAGGTAGATAGAGATAGATGATAGCTATATACTTTTGGTAAAATCCTTTTATGAAAATTCATGCCACGTTGCATGCTTGTTAGTCTTTAAACTGCCACAGGATGCATTGTGCTGTTGCAACGAACATGTCACCACAATGCCACAGCAGCTTGCAATTTCTGGAAAGCGACATTAGTCGTGCACCCATTAAGTCCCCCCATAAAAGCAGCCAAATTTGTCTCCTCCGCGAAAGCCACCATCCCTGGCCCGCAACGTCCCTCCCTCCCTCCTGCTATGGGCTCCCTCCCCTGTTCTTTTCTATAAATTAATGCTGCCCTTATACTCTTGTAAAGTTCAGGATCTGGAGACACCGAGAGGTTTTACAGTATAAAAATAGACCTGAGAAAGTAAACATGTCATAAGAAAAGAATCTGTCCTGATTCAAAGTCCCTGAAGCCAACAGGCAAAAGTTTCCATTTGGTTTTAAGCAGACTTTGAATCTGGCAATAATTAAGCGGTGGATTAGAAATATCCACGAAAATTCTGGCATTTTTAATTCTCTGTCTCCTATCATCTCTTATCGTCCGTCCGTCCGTCTGTCTATCATCTGCCTATCATATCTATCTATCTATCTATCTATCTATCTATCTATCTATCTATCTATCTATCTATCTATCTATCTGCAATTGGGAAGTTGGTCACAAGATTGTTGGCTTGTTGGAAGATATCAAAAGTGGAATCCAGAACAGACTCTGGAATAGGATCCAGAATAGAATCCAGAACATGACCCAGAATAAACTCGAAGAGGATCCAGAATAGAATCCAGAATAGACTCTGTGTGTGTGTGTGTGTGTGTGTGTGTGTCCAAGAATAGGATCCAGAATAGACTACGGAACAGGAACCAGAATAGAATCCAGAATAGCCTCTGGACTAGGATCCAGAATAGACTCCGTGATGGGGACAGGAGTAGAATCCAGAACATGTTTTATTCTGGAGACAGGATCCAGGGGCAGAATCCAGAATAGGCCTGGACTCTGGCCTGGGATCCAGAACAGAATCAAGAACAGGGTTGCTTCTGGAACGGGAACCAGAAAATAGAATCCAGAACAGACACCGAGACTGCATCCAGATTAGACTCCAAACTAGAGATTCCAGACTCTTGTTTGGACTAGATTAGACTCCAGTAGACTAGACTGGATTATAGA
>NW_015390923.1:14306-20214 GCF_001527695.2 Protobothrops mucrosquamatus | reverse complement strand
AAAATCTAACATTCTAATTACAAATCTTATCTTTCTAGTTATGATAATACTTCTATTTCTAAGCAATTATCTATTCTCCACCGTAGTCAAACATCTAATTAATAGTATAATATCCCATCCAATGGGTCAAAACCTCTATTTTCTTCCGTCTTACTCTAGTTTTCTTCCTTTGCCAACTAACTATTCAAATTGTCTGAGCTCTCTGTAGACTGGATCTCCATTCACTAAGATATTTTTTTAAAAAAAATACTGCATTCTTGGTCATTTTGCAAAGGTCATTTTGCATTTCACTGTTGTAACAAGAATGTTTATTCTCTCCTTTGGTGAGGAAGCAGAATTCAAATGGTTTTAGATAAAACAGTTGGACACCCTCATTGGAATTGGCCCATCCGCGTTTGGTTTCATGCTTTAGCAAGATCCCTTTAAATGGTATTTGAAGAGAAATCAGGTTTATTTAATTTTTTCGCCTCTTATAAGCTGTGCTGAAGCAGGTGCTCTGTTTCAATCCAATTTTAAGAGGCCGCGTACTTGCATACTATGTAGAAAACAGACTAGTAAAAAAAAGAGTTTGGCTAAATTTTGGGTGACTTCATGGATACATTTGTATTTTTTTTTTCCTTAGCAAAAATGATGCAGTCCTCAACTTACGATCGAGTCCAAAATTTCTCTTGCTAAGTGAGACTTTTGTTAAGTTGCCCCATTTTACAACTTTTCTTTACGACGGTTGTTAAATGAATCACTGAACTTGTTAAGTTAATAACACGATTGTTTAGTGAATCCGGCTTCCCCGTTGACTTTGCTTGTCACAAGGTCGCAAAAGGGGATCACGTGAGTCTGGGACACGGCCGCCGTCATAAATATGAGTCGGTTGTTAAGTGAATCCGGCTTCCCCATTGACTCTGTTGGTCAGAAGGACGCAAAAGGGGATCACATACCCCGGGATGCTGCCACCATCATAAATATGAAGCAGTGGCCAAGCGTCCGAATTTTGTTCACATGACCATGGGGATCAGTGGTGGGATTCAAATACCTGAACAACCAGTTCTATTATGTGATGCAGGCCTGGGCCTCCGAGGCCTAGAACGGACTTCCGGAAGTGGCATCAACACACTTCCAGTGGGCCGTTCTAGGCCTGGGAGGCCGCCTCCAGGCCTCCGATGTCTAGAATGGATTTCCAGAAGTGGCATCAATGCACTTCCGGTGGGCCATTCTAGGCCTGGGAGACCTCCTCCAGGCCTCCGATGCCTAGAATAGACTTCCAGAAGTGGCATCAACACACTTCCGGTGGGCCGTTCTAGGCCTGGGAGGCCTCCTCCAGGCCTCCGATGCCTAGAACAGACTTCCAGAAGTGGCATCAACACACTTCCAGTGGGCCATTCTAGGCCTGGGAGGCCTCCAGGGCCTAGACTGGATTTCCAGAAGTGGCATCAACGCACTTCCGGTGGGCTGTTCTAGGCCTGGGAGGCCTCCTCCAGGCCTCCGATGCCTAGAACAGACTTCCAGAAGTGGCATCAACACACTTCCAGTGGGCCATTCTAGGCCTGGGAGGCCTCCAGGGCCTAGACTGGATTTCCAGAAGTGGCATCAACGCACTTCCGGTGGGCCGTTCTAGGCCTGGGAGGCCTCCAGGGCCTAGACTGGATTTCCAGAAGTGGCATCAACGCACTTCCGGTGGGCCGTTCTAGGCCTGGGAGGCCTCCAGGGCCTAGACTGGATTTCCAGAAGTGGCATCAACACACTTCCAGTGGGCCATTCTAGATCTGGGAGGCCTCCAGGGCCTAGACTGGATTTCCAGAAGTGGGATCAACGCACTTCCAGTGGGCTGTTCTAGGCCTGGGAGGCCTCCTCCAGGCCTCTGATGTCTAGAACGGACTTCCGGAAGTGGCATCATGCACTTCCGGTGGGCCATTCTAGGCCTGGGAGGCCTCCTCCAGGCCTCCGATGCCTAGAACAGACTTCCGGAAGTGGCATCAACACACTTCCAGTGGGCCGTTCTAGATCTGGGAGGCCTCCAGGGCCTAGACTGGATTTCCAGAAGTGGGATCAACGCACTTCCGGTGGGCTGTTCTAGGCCTGGGAGGCCTCCTCCAGGCCTCCGATGCCTAGAACAGACTTCCAGAAGTGGCATCAACACACTTCCAGTGGGCCGTTCTAGGCCTGGGAGGCCTCCAAGGCCTAGACTGGATTTCCAGAAGCCAGCCAGTTCTCTGAATTCAGGTGAATTTAGCTACCGGTTCTCCTGAACCGGTGCAAATTGGCTGAATCCCCCCACTGATGGGGATGCTGCAAAGGTCATGTGAAGAAAAAGTGTCATAAGTCACTTTTTCAGCGGTGTCGTAAGTTTCGACCGTCACTAAATGATCTGTTGTAAGTCAGGGAACTACCTGTATTTATAAAAAGACAGAAAGATGTAATTCCTTTTCAGGTTGTTCAAAAGCCCCGTTTTTCTTCGTCCGCAGTAATAACGTCGTAAGATAAATACCACTGTATAAACAAAACAGAAAAACTGGAGTAGGAATGTTTTGTCTCATTATTGGCGTGATTCTTGGAACAGATAAAAGTGATTATATCGACGATGTAATTTTTGTTTTCTTTTTAGAATTTCAAGACTGGCTAACCACTTGGGTTGATGGACCCTTTTTCCATTTTTCAAAATGGAACCCGTGTCATTCGGAGTGAAAAACCCCGAGGCCTCCAGCGATGGTTCGGTGGATTTCCACCTTCAGCTGATAGGTTCCTTGCCGGTGCATCCTTTAACCACGAGGCCAATGCTTCCTTGGATTGTAGCCCAGATCCGACAGCTCAGTACTCAGCCTTTGAAGGAAGACCCCGCCACTAGCCGAATTCGGATCTATGTCTCCCCCGCCAGGATACGGTGTGAAGCAGACTCGGGAAACAACCAGCCGTGGGATCCTTTGATTTGTTCTAGCCTGTTTGAGTGTAGGCCGCAAAACGTCCACAAACTGATTCACAACAGCCACGATCCCAGTTACTTTGCCTGCCTGATCAGAGACGGAGCGACGAATCAGCAAAGCATCTGCTACGTTTTCAAAGCCGAGGATCAAACCAAAGTAAGTGACCACTTTGTGTTGGGAGTAAAGCTAGGGGAGATGAGTGATGGTCCAATCTTGGCCACTTGAGACTTGTGGACTGCCAAGGTTGCACACTGCAAGTCTAGATCAGAGTTCCCCAAACTTTCCAGGTTGGCGGCCTGGTGGGGGGGAAGAGGGGATGGTTTTGTGGGAGGGGCAGGTGTGCCCATGAACACCTGTGGCTCTTGTGAGTGGGGCCGAGAGCACCCATGTTGCTCGCATGAGTGAGGTCCCGAGCACCTGCAAAGCTTGCGCAAGTGGGGCTGTGCACACGCGCACATGCGCGCATAACAGCCAGCCACTCACGCAGCCCAATTGCAAATAGTCCACGGACCGGTAGTGGGCTGGGGCCCACAGATTGGGGACCCCTGATCTAGATGATATAGCCCAAATGACAAAGGAAAGTTAAGTCCGTCATCTTGTAGAGTCTTGTCCATATGTAAGGATAGACCTCGACTTACAACAGTTCATTTAGTGATGGTTCAGAGTTACAACAGCACGGGGGGGAAAAAGTGACTTAGGACCGTTTTTCACACTTACAACATTGTGGCATCCCTGCGGTCACATGATCAAAATTCAGAAGTTTAGCAACTGATTTCTATTTATGACAATTGCGGTGCCTCGGAGTCATGCGATCACCGTTTGTGACCTTCTGACAAGGGGAGAAGCCAGCTTCACTTACCCACTAAGTGTTACTAATTTAACAACTGCAGGGATTCCCTCAAGTCTGGCGGAAAGCTTGTAAAATGGGGCAAAACAATAACTCGCTTAGGAACAGAAATTTTGGGCTCAATTGTGGTTGTAAGTCGAGAACTACTTGTGTACAATCCAGATGCGATGAGATGTTGTTTGGATTCCTAGGGGGGAGGAGCAAGAGACAGCTCAGTTTAGATAGCTTGTGCGAGAGAAAGAGGGTGAAGACGGCTCCTCCTTAATAGTTCCCATAGTCTATGCTTTAGTTTGACAAGATTAGATAGCTTGTGTGAGAGAAAGAGGGTGAAGACGGCTCCTCCTTAATAGTTCCCATGGTATATGCTTTAGTTTGGCAAGATTGAGTCTATAGGTGTGAAATACTAAGGAGATCTGTTCGGAAGAAGCACAGCATATATATTTATGTATTATTTGGTCAGTTGAACAATGTGTCTAAAATTAGTAAACTGATACAGATGAAACTCTTTTATCTTTTTACTGTACCATACTGTAATTCGAGCCGTAACATCTGCTTCTGATTAGTGATCTAGACTATGATAATTGCTCTACCTCCTGAAGGCACGCAACACGCAAATGTGTTAAATGTATCACAGCTTTACCAAAATAATATTCGCAATTAAATTAAGGCTTTCCGGGTAATCGCAAGTACTATAATTACCTTAGAAAGGAAACGACAGATGAATTCATTTTAAATCGGCAGCGGGTATGTTTTCTTTATGCTCTTAAGGTTGACCACCCAAATGGTTTTGCCTTTAACTAAAATGTGGCCTTTTCAGATCTGGGGTAGGAGACTTTGACTATGGTCAGTTTGAACTGGTAGATTCAAAACTGAATGGAATGGAGAAAGTCCTCGACTTACAACAGCTCCCTTAGTGACTGTTCAAAGTTACAACGGCACCGGGGGAAAAAGTGACTTATGACCGTTTTTTCACACTTACGACTGCCGCAGCATCCTCGGGGTCAGGTGATCAGAATTCAAATGCTGGGCAACTGCTTCACATTTACGACAGTTTCAGGGTCCCGGGCTCATGTGATCATGTTACTAGCTTAACAACCTCAGTGATGCACTTAAGCCCTGCAGCAAGAAAGGTGGTAAAATGGGGCAAAACTCACTTAAGAAAGGCCTCACTTAGCAACAGCAATGTCAAGGCCATGGTTTTCCTAGTTGCAATGTATGGCTGCGAAAGTTGAACCGTAAGAAAGGCTGAGCGCCAAAGAATGGAGGCCTTTGAACGATGGTGCTGGAGAAGACTCCTGCGAGTCTCCTGGACTGCAAGGCATTCAAACCGGTCAGTCCTAAAGGAGATCAATCCCGACTGCTCTTTAGAAGGCCAGATCTGAAGGTGAAACTCAAGTACTTTGGCCACCTTATGAGAAGGAAGGACTCACTGGAGAAGAGCCTAATGCTGGGAAAGATGGAGGGCAATAGAAGAAGGGGACGACAGAGAAGGAGGTGGCTGGATGGAGTCACTGAAGCAGGAGGCGTGCGCTTCAATGGACTCCAGAAGATGGCAGAGGACAGGAAGGCCTGGAGGAACGTTGTCCATGGGGTCGCGATGGGTCGGACACGACTTCGCAACTAACAACAACAACAAAGTCGAGGATTTCCCGTAACAGTCTAATTTGACCACCATGTTATTCTTGATGGGCCAAAAAAAAAAAAAAGACCGTTTCCTTGTTCTGGATTTGGCTTTAGCTCATTCTTTTGAGATCAGACATAAACCCAACAGGCCCATTTGACTTCACCAACGTCATGCTATTGGCGACCTATTTCTGCGACAATTAGTAGCGTTTCTAATAAATGCTCAATAATGTACAAGAACAAAGATTGCCAGTTCTGACTGCCGCTTCCAGTTTGGTCTAGACTCTAGGGGTTAAGGCACCTGGCAAGAAACGAGGAAATGGTGAGTTTTAGTTCCACCTTAGACACAAAAGTCAGTGGGGTGACTTCAACAATTTAATTTAGTTTCCAGAATATCTGCTTCTAGTTTGATTATTAAGCCTCCATATGATCAAACATGATGTTTTCCATACAGTTTCTCTCTCTCTCTCTCTCTCTCTCTCTCTCTCTCTCTCTCTCTCTCTCTCTCTCTCTCTCTCTCTCT
>NW_015390923.1:11948-13214 GCF_001527695.2 Protobothrops mucrosquamatus | reverse complement strand
CACCTTCTAGCATGAGTTGTGAGACCCCCGCCAATAGGCACGTTCACTTTCTAGAATCAAGATCACGTGAAGTGTTAATACCACTTTACAAGGCCTTGGTAAGGCCACACGTGGAATACTGCATCCAGTTTGGGTCACCCCGATGTAAAAAAGATGCTGAGACTCTAGAAAGAGGGCAGAGAAGAGCAACAAAGATGATCAGGGGACTGGAGGCTAAAACATATAAAGAACGGTTGCTGGAATTGGGTCTGTCTAGTTTAACGAAGAGAAGGACGAGGGGGGACATGAGAGCAGTCTTCCAATATCTCAGGGGCTGCCCCAAAGAAGAGGGAGTCAAGCTCTTCTCCAAAGCGCCTGAAGGCAGGACAAGAAGCAACGGATGGAAACTAATCAAGGAGAGAAGCAACCTAGAACTAAGGAGAAACTTCCTGACAGTGAGAACAATTAACCAATGGAACAACCTGCCTCCAGAAGCGGTGAATGCTCCAACACTGGAAGTTTTTAAGAAGAGACTGGACAGCCATTTGTCCAAAATGGTATAGGGTTTCCTGCCTGAGCAGGGGGTTGGACTAGATGACCTCCAAGGTCCCTTCCAACTTTTATTATTACTATTACTATTACTATTACTATTATTATTATTATTATTGATCATCGCACAGTCAGCCAGATGTTCAGACTGGATTTGGCATTTTTGTCTACCTATCGAGTCCTTCCCAAGGACCTGGGATAGGCAGATGTGGATGTTTGATGGTATTACAGATATTATTATTATTATTATTATTATTATTATTATTATTATTATTATTATTATTATTATTATTATTATTACTTTCACAATCAGTGTCTCTCCTTCAAGAGACAAAATTGTGGAAGTGGATCGGAACAAATCTCGGCAGGCTGGAGAAGTGAGCCTTGTCCACGCTCGTGAGGCCAGAGAAGTCTACAAATCCTGAACGTTTAAACAAATCATTTAAAAAAATCTGAACGCCTAGAAGGAAATCTTTGCAACGTTTTAAATACTGTAATGATAGATGCTGTATATTTCATATACCTTAGTAATCCAAGAGTATGTAAGAAGAAGGAGCAGCTTAGCGATTCTCTTCCTTCTCACCAAGTTTTATCTGTCAACATTCTGCCCCGTACATTCCTGTGTTCCTTCTACTATGTGTAGTAATTGCTCGTTGCAGCCACACAGTGGAGCTCCGTCACGCAGAAGAACTGAGCTATCCACCTTGCTTAGTATGTCGGGTGCACCGACAAAACGTA
>NW_015390923.1:6446-9737 GCF_001527695.2 Protobothrops mucrosquamatus | reverse complement strand
TGTGGTCCTCAATGGAACCGCATCTACATGGAGGGAAGTGTGTAGTGGGGTGCCCCAGGGCTCTGTTCTGGGCCCAGTGCTCTTCAACATCTTCATCAACGATTTGGACGAGGGGATAGATGGGGAACTCATCAAATTTGCAGACGACACCAAGCTGGCAGGAATAGCCAACACTCCAGAAGACAGGCTTAGGATACAGAATCTGGACAGTCTTGAACACTGGGCACTAACTAACAAAATGAAATTCAATGGTGAAAAAAGCAAGGTTCTACATTTAGGCAAGAAAAACCAAATGTACAGGTATAGTATAGGGGTACCTTGCTCAATAGTAGTAACTGTGAGAGGGACCTCGGAGTCCTAGTGGACAATCACTTAAATATGAGCCAGCCGTGTGCTGCAGCTGCCAAAAAAGCCAACACAGTGCTAGGCTGCATTAATAGAGGGAGAGAATCAAGATCACGTGAAGTGTTAATACTACTTTACAATGCCTTGGTAAGGCCACACTTGGAATATTGCATCTGGTTTTGGTCACTGCAATGTAAAAAAGATGTTGAGACTCTAGAAAGAGTACAGAGAATAGCAACAAAGATGATCAGGGGACTGGAGGCTAAAGCATATAAAGCGGTGAATGCTCCAACACTGGAAGTTTTTAAGAAGAGACTGGACAGCCATTTGTCTGAAATGGTATAGGGTTTCCTGCCTGAGCAGGGGGTTGGATTAGATGACCTCCAAGGTCCCTTCCAACTTTATTATTATTATTGATCATCGCACAGTCAGCCAGATGTTCAGACTGGATTTGGCATTTTTGTCTGCCTATCGAGTCCTTCCCAAGGACCTGGGATAGGCAGATGTGGATGTTTGATGGTATTACAGATATCGTCGCAGGATGGAAGCAGTTCCTAGTAAGGCCGCCTTTTGCAATTGACTACTACTACTACTACTACTACTACTATTATTATTATTATTATTATTATTATTATGATGATGATGATGATGATGATGATGATGATGTACGTAATTTGAATTCACCTTATTACGCTCTTTCTCTGAATTAACAAGCATGCAATAAACTGGGGTTTCCCCCCCCCCCCACATACATGCATTTCTCATAATATGGCCACACCTCTCCCCCCCAAATTTTGCCCATCACCATTTCTCATATCCTTTCGATTAAAATTCTGGTCGCTATCTTTCTAGGAATATTTAATTTGTCATTCTTTCTGCATTTACTCTTGTCACCTTTCCCTTGCTATGAGAATACAATAACAGCCTTTCTCTAATCCCTGGGTACAGATGTAGTCATCTCACACGTGTGTTAAATGAGTCACGTTGCCTCTCCATTAGCAAACAAATCCTGTACTTTAACACTTGTTCGGTTACGCCATCTACCTCTGCATTCTTACCACATTACAACATTCTCGTGGTTTGTAAAAGCAAGGAGCATGCTGTGATACCGTAAAATACGATTTTAAAAAAAAAAAAGTATCCACGAAAAAAGTTTGATGAAAAAAGATAGTCATCAAATTTTCTTGGGTACTTAACACGGATCGCTTCAATAAAGAAAAAAAATTTGAAATATTTGAAATAAGGGCTCCATGGTGCTCTCCGGGCTTGGTTGATTTTCTTGCAGTCCTTTCATTACCCAAATGAGGTAATATCAATGCCTTGATGTCGTTACTTAGTTGGGTAATGAAACGTCTGCAAGAAGGCAGATTTTTGACTTTTCTCCTCGCTTCTAGCACTGTAAGTTGCTCAGGTTTCATTCCAGCGTGTAGCTAGGTCAGGGGTCTTCAAACTTGGCCCTTTTTTTATACACATTTTATTGGTTTTTTAAATTTTAACATCAAAGTGCTCAGGAAAACACCGTGGTGAAAGGGTAATCAATCATAACAAAACAAGTCATATATATATATATAACTAAAATTAATACCTTAAAAAGAAAAATAAATCCCCCCTCTATTTCCTCACATGATATAACAAATTTAGTTTAATCTATTTCTTCTTAAGATTCAATCAATCCACGGTAGCATCCCTACTATTACATCTACATAAATCACTCCTGCTTTTAAGCTCCACTAATTTCAATTAAAATATTCCAATTGATCTTAAACAAACATATGAATAAAAATTTTGGGTATCCCTTCTACAACACACAGAATATTCCACAAACTTGGCCCTTTGATGACTCGTGGACTTCAACTCCCAGAATTCCTCAGCCTGGCTGAAGTCCACAAGTCATCAAAGGGCCAAGTTTGAAGACCCCTGCTTTACACTGTGAAGTTTTGATCCCACCTCATAAACTAATTACTTTTCCTTCCCTTAGAGATTGGATCACATTTTGCTTCTGAATAACTTATTCCATGACATCATGCAATCTAAATTAATCTGCCTGGGATGTTTTTGCTGACCGCAGCATAACAGAGCTGAGAGCACGATGCTATTTTTCATTTCTTAAGGAAATTAAACCGACTTGATTGATGGACTCATGAAACAGGAGTGGGGTTTAATGATGACACAGGACACATGTGCTTCCTGGAGGGTTTAAACTTTAGGTTACCTTTTCTATACAAATATCCTCTATCGCTTTCCAGCTTTAAACTTAAAAGGGAAATCTATTTCTTTAACAGAATAAGAATAACAGAATAAAAGTTGGAAGGGACCCTGGAGGTCTTCTATTCCAACCCCTTGCTCAGACAGGAAACCCCATACCATCTCAGACAAATGATTGCCCACTTTCTTCTTAAAAAACTTCTAGTTGGAACACCCACAACTTCTGGAGGCAGGGTGTTCCACTGATTAATTGTTTCCACTGTCAGGAAATTTCTCCTTAGTTCTAGGTTGCTTCTCTCCTTGATGAGTTTCCATCCATTGTTTCTTGTCCTGCCTTCAGGCGCTTTGGAGAATAGCTTGACTCCCTCTTCTTTGGAGCAGCCCCTGAGATACTGGAAGACCGCTCTCATGTCCCCCCTCGTCCTTCTCTTCGTTAAACTAGACATACCCAATTCCTGCAATCGTTTTTCATATGTTTTAGTCTCCAGGCCCTTAAACATCTTAGTTGCTCTTCTCTGCATTCTTTCTAAAGTCTCAACATCTTTTTTTTTTAAAGAGTTGGAAGTCTTGGAGACCCTGGAGGTCATCTAGTCCAACCCCCTGCTCAGGCAGGAAACCCTATACCATTTTGGACAAATGGCTGTCCAGTTTCTTCTTAAAAACTTCCAGTGTTGGAGCATTCACCGCTTCTGGAGGCAGGTTTTTCCACTGGTTAATTGTTCTAATTGTCAGGAAATTTCT
>NW_015390923.1:0-6068 GCF_001527695.2 Protobothrops mucrosquamatus | reverse complement strand
TTGAGGTAATCCAGACAGGAAACCATGAGTACCGTCACAACTCTTATTGTAAGCTTGCAGTCGCATAATTTTGCAAGCCTTCAGATAGAATTCTGGGCATCTGTAAAAGTGGATTGCAGATTCGAAAAGCCGGTGCAATTTTTTTATTTTTTATTTTTATTTTTTAAGAGAAAAAAAAAATAGTTTTGAACGAATCAGCGTTGCCCGGTTCTGCGACTACGTTCTCGGAATGAACTTTTAACATCTAAGCTAGCAAGACCTTGAGTTCGAGTCTGGCCTTAGCCGTGAAAGTCAGCTGGGTGAGCTTGGAACAGTCACCCTCTTTTAGGCCAACCTGGTTCTTGTTTAATACGACAACGTCTGGTGGATTGGTTAGTAACTGCCTGCTTGTCTGAATTTGGAAGTCCCACGGGACCCTAGCTTTCTTTTTTCTTTTCTTTTTTAGATAATTTTTATTACCATTTTCCTTTATACAACTCTAATACATATTCAGCAGACGGTGTCATTTTTATATACTTCGGATCAACATTCTGTACAATATAGACACTATATACATTCAATATCTAACTCACAATAGCCTTATGTATATTTCCAATTTTTGTTTCTATTATCTATCCATGTGTACCATTTTTCCCAAACCGCGTAACATTCCGAGTCATCGCTTTCTTTTAGTTCTCAAGTGAGTTTATCCATTTTGGCACATTCATATATCTTCCGAATGATCAATCCCTCCGGTGGTATATTGCGTTCCTTCCAGTGTTGCGCAAACGCAATTCTTGCCGCAGTTAATATGTGTAGAATCAAATCTCTTATTTTCCTGTCAAATTTCTTTTTAAGTATTCCCAGGAGGAATGTTTCCGGGTTTAATTCTATCTGGCATTTTGTTAGCTCGTGTAGCCACTTGGCTTTCTTATTCTCCAAGTCCTTTTGTGAGTTCTCCCATCTGGATTTAGGAAGAAAGTACCAGGAAAAAAAAAAGTGTCAGAGAAGCAGAAGACAAGAGAAGAAAAAAAAATGGATGGAAACTAAACAAGGAGAGAAACAGTCTAAAATTAAGGAGAAGCTTCCTAACAGTGAGGACAATTAACCAGTGGAACAGCTTTGCCTTCAGAAGTTGTGGATGCTCCATCGCTGGAGGTTTTTAAGAAGAGACTGGACAGCCATTTGTCTGAAATGGTATAGGGTTTCCTGCCTGAGCAGGGGGTTGGACTAGATGACCTCCAAGGTACCTTCCAACTTTATTATTATTATTATTGATCATCGCACAGTCAGCCAGATGTTCAGACTGGATTTGGCATTTTGTCTACCTATCGAGTCCTTCCCAAGGACCTGAGATAGGCAGATGTGGATGTTTGATGGTATTACAGATATTGTCGCAGAATGGAAGCAGTTCCTAGTAAGGCCGCCTTTTGCAATTGACTATTGTTGTTTTTGTTGTTGTTGTTGTTATTATTATTATTATGTACGTAATTTGAATTCACCTTATTACGCTCTTTCTCTGAATTAACAAGCATGCAATAAACTGGGGGTTTTTTCCCCCCACATTCATGCATTTCTCATAATATAGCCACACCTCTCCCCCCCAAATTTTGCCCATCTTTGTATAGGGTCTCCTGCTTGAGCAGGGGGTTGGACTAGAAGATCTCTAGAGTTCCTTCCAGCTCTATTCTGATTGATTGGATCTAGCCCATATGCTGTACACATATTCCTGTGTACACAATGCCAACTATTTGGTGGGGCTGTTCAGTCCATACTGTTCCTGCCTGCATCTTACACCCTGCCACAGTCAAACATACACATATTGTTATGACCAATAAATGGACCCTATTCTGCTCATGCCATCTTAACAGGCCATCAGGATTGACCCTGATTCTCTCAAGTGTTTTGGAAGTGTTCTACAGCCCAGACAAGGAAGCTGAAGTGAAACAGACAGAAGTTTCATCTGTTTTCACTTCTCTTTTGACTGGGAATCCCGATAATTGAGGTCCGCGTGTCTTAAAATTGTCCAGTAGAGGAAACATGGGTCTACCAATTTTTTTTTCACGACTCTTGCCTGTCACCTAATATTTAGAAGACTCTTTCACAACCCTGCCAATGTTAAGATGGGGAATTCTGGCTGGGGGATTCTGAAAGCTGAAGGTTTTGGTCACCACGATGTAAAAAAGATGTTGAGACTCTAGAAAGAGTACAGAGAAGAGCAACAAAGATGATTAGGGGACTGGAGGCCAAAGCATATAAGGAAAGGCTGCTGGAATTGGGTAGGTCTAGTTTAACGAAGAGAAGGACGAGGGGGGACATGATAGCAACCTTCCAGTATCTCAGGGGCTGCCCCAAAGAAGAGGGAGTCAAGCTATTCTCCAAAGCACCTGAAGGCAGGACAAGAAGCAACGGGTGGAAACTAACCAAGGAGAGAAGCAACTTAGAACTAAGGAGAAACTTCCTGACAATTAGAACAATTAACCAGTGGAACAACCTGCCTCCAGAAGCTGTGAATGCGCCAACACTGGAAGTTTTTAAGAAGAAACTGGACTGCCATTTGTCCAAAATAGTATAGGGTTTCCTGCCTGAGCAGGAGGTTGGACTAGATGACCTCCAAGGTCCCTTCCAACTTTATCATCATCATCATCATCATCATCATCATCATCATCATTATTATTATTATTATTATTATTATTATTAAGAACATAACTCTTCTCTCCTTCTCTTCTTCATCCCACCAACGACACGGAACCATGTTTACAGCCTCTGGAAAAGACATCTGCGGGATAATGCTGGATAAAAAGTTCACCCTCAAATTTAGCCAAAGGCTTTCAAATGAAGTAGAAGAAGGGCAATTTGGCACCTTCCCCTGTTTTAAAGTAACTGCTCGGAGATTTATTTATTTATTTATTAGTTAGCTCTTTTGCAAACAGCAGATCAAGATCCGACCGATGGAGGCTGAAATAAGTTTGAGCAGGATGCGATTCAGCCAATATATTTGGTTCTTTTCTTGCAGACGTTTCATGACCCAAACTAGGTACCTTGCTCAGTAGTAGCAACTGTGAGAGGGATCTCGGAGTCCTAGTGGACGATCACTTAAATATGAGCCAGCCGTGTGCAGCAGCTGCCAAAAAGGCCAACACAGTGCTGGGCTGCATTAACAGAGGGATAGAATCAAGATCACGTGAAGTGTTAGTACCACTTTACAACCCCTTGGTAAGGCCACACTTGGAATCCTCCATCCAGTTTTGGTCACCATGATGTAAAAAAGATGTCGAGACTCTAGAAAGAGTACAGAGAAGAGCAACAAAGATGATCAGGGGACTGGAGGCTAAAACTTATGAGGAACGGTTGCTGGAATTGGGGATGTCTAGTTTAATGAAGAGAAAGATGAGGGGGGACATGATAGCGGTCTTCCAATATCTCAGGGGCCGCCCCAAAGAAGAGGGAGTCAAGCTATTCTCCAAAGCACCTGAAGCAACGGATGGAAACTAACCAAAGAGAGAAGCAACCTAGAACTAAGGAGAAACTTCCTGACACTGAGAACAATTAACCAGTGGAACAACCTGCCTCCAGAAGCGGTGAATGCTCCAACACTGGACGTTTTTAAGAAGAGACTGGACAGCCATTTGTCCGAAATGGTATAGGGTTTCCTGCCTGAGCAGGGGGTTGGACTAGATGACCTCCAAGATCCCGTCCAACTTTATTATTATGATTATTATAAGAGGCAAAACTGGGTTAGGGGCTGGGGAAGGGTGTTTTCATTTTTATTTATTTTTTTCCCATTTCTGAACCGCCCCTCTCCTTCAAAGGATGGACACAGGGAATCCGCAGCATCGGCACTGTGCCTCGGTTACCAACCAGCCGCTAATCGTGGAGGCAGAAATTGCCCAGGAATCGAATCTGGCTCTTTCGACACTCCTTTAGCTAGAGGCTAAAACATATGGTTGCTGGAATTGTGTATGTCTAGTTTAATGAAGAAAAGGATGAGGGGGGACATGATAGCAGTCTTCCAGTATCTCAGGGGCTGCCCCAAAGAAGAGGGAGTCAAGCTATTCTCCAAAGCGCCTGAAGGCAGGACAAGAAGCAACGGATGGAAACTGATCAAGGAGAGAAGCAACCTAGAACTAAGGAGAAACTTCCTGACAGTGAGAACAATTAACCAGTGGAACCACCTGCCTCTAGAAGCGGTGAATGCTCCAACCCTGGAAGTTTTCAAGAAGAGACTGGACAGCCATTTGTCCAAAATGGTATAGGGTTTCCTGCCTGAGCAGGGGGTTGGACTAGATGACCTCCAAGGTCCTGTCCAACTTTATTATTATTATTATTATTATTATTATTATTATTATTATTATTATTATTATTATTATTATTATTATTATTATTATTATTATAAGAGGCAAAACTGGGTTAGGGGCTGGGGAATGGTGTTTTTAATTTTTATTTATTTTTTTCCCATTTCTGAACCGCCCCTCTCCTTCAAAGGACGGACACAGGGAATCCGCCGCATCGGCACTGTGCCTCGGTTACCAACCAGCCGCTAATCGTGGAGGCAGAAATTGCCCAGGAATCGAATCTGGCTCTTTCGACACTCCTCTCTTGATATTAAAAAAATAAAATAAAATACCATCCTTCTGCATTTTGGGTCACTGTCAGGTTGAAACCCTGAAAAACAGCTTCGCTGAACCGCACGCTGGCTTTTGCCTTCTCCCTTCGGCGAGCAAGGAAGGGTATTTATGTGAAGGCTGGAACGGATTTCTGCTCCGTGTCCTAACCCATCCTAGCTGCCCTTCCTTTGTTTTTTTTTTTATTATTGAAAGTTTTATAAAATTTTACAATATAAATCCCCCCCTCCCCCCCAACCCAACCCTCCATGCCTCCCCCTCCCTCACTTCCCAGAGCCAATCACAGGATTAACAATAAAATAATCATAATCTAATTAACATTAATCAACTATTAATCTAACAAATCTATAACTTCCTTTAACTCTCTTTTAAAACAAATATACAATTATTAAATGCCATAATATTAACATAATTATAAATAAAATCAAAAATTCATTCAAAAACCAAATGATATTTTTTTGGTTCCATATTTCAACTCAATATAATCAATCCATCTTCTCCAAACCAATATATATCTTTCTTGTGAATAATCCTTCACATAAGCGGAAATCTTGGCCATTTCAGCTAGGTTTGAGACTTTTAACTACCCAATCTTCTATAGTAGGTAGACCTTTCATTTTCCAATATTGAGCAATTAATAATCTTGCAGCCGTTATAAGATTTAACATCAACTCCACTTCTTTTGCATCCAAATCTTCCAAAATGCCCAACAAAAATATCTGTGGTTTAAACTTTTATCTTTTTCTTAAAAAATATTTTGAATATTCCACCAAATCTTAATCCAAAATACTTTAACCTCCTTACATGTCCACCACATATGAAACTAGCTGCCCTTCCTTTGAAAGCTTTCATTCAGCACACTTTACAAGTTTGCCAGTGTACCTTCACAATTTTATTTTACTTTTTTCTCCTGCCTTGGCGTGTCCCTGCCTGTTCCTTCAACTCCAGCTGCTTCATTTCACAATTTCCTGACTGATCTACACAGAAGTCTTTGTTGGTCCTCTCCTCCTCCTCCTCCTCCTCCTCCTCCTCCTCCTCGTCATCTTGAGAAGGACGGGGGCGTAGCTACCTTTTTGAAACAGCCAATGGAAGGCCTCTTGGGCCCTTGGGCCCGCCTCTGTCTTTTCTTTCTTGCGTCCAGCCTTAGGAGAGAGCTGAACGGTGAGCCGGAGTAGTGACCTCAGAGTTGCTTCCCAAAGAGGAAGCTAACGTATCCCTCTGCAATCCCTTTGGAAATGCGTGCTTCCCGGTCTCTCTGGAAAGGTGCTGATGCTTGAGACAGATGTGGAAGAGCAAGCTCTGATCAAGAAGAGGAGAAGACAGTTGCCACCGGAGCTGGTCACCCACTGTTGGGTCTGCTCTTGTTAGGATGTCACCCCTGTTCAACTGGGTAGCAAAGGTAGGTAGGACCTTCTCCCTTGCTTTGATCTTCCGTTGTCCTCCCAGGAGATGAGGTTGGGTTTT
>NW_015390922.1:63924-64929 GCF_001527695.2 Protobothrops mucrosquamatus | reverse complement strand
CTGTTGGAGGCGACGTCGTAGAAAAAATGCTGTTTAGGCTCCCCGCATCGTTTGGTTTCATCGGGGACGGTGCTGCAGCTGCTCTCGACTGGGAGGAGAGAAGATTCGGGGAAACTCAGAATTGCTCAGTTGAATAGAATAGAATAGAATAGAATAGAATAGAATAGAATAGAATAGAATAGAATAGAATAGAATAGAACAGGAACAGAATAGAACAGGAACAGAATAGAATAGAATAGAATAGAATATGGAATAGAACAGAATAGAATAGAATAGAATATGGAATAGAACAGAATAGAATAGAATAGAATAGAATAGAACAGGAGCAGAATAGAATAGAATAGAATAGAATAGAATAGAATATGGAATAGAATAGAATAGAATAGAATAGAATAGAATAGAATAGAATAGAATAGAATAGAACAGAACAGAACAGAACAGGAACAGAATAGAATAGAATAGAATATGGAATAGAATAGAATAGAATAGAATAGAATAGAATAGAATAGAATAGAACAGGAACAGAATAGAATAGAATAGAATAGAATAGAATAGAATATGGAATAGAATAGAATAGAATAGAATAGAATAGAATAGAATAGAATAGCAGAACAGAACAGAACAGAACAGGAACAGAACAGAATAGAATATGGAATAGAATAGAATAGAATAGAATATGGAATAGAACAGAATAGAATAGAATAGAATATGGAATAGAACAGAATAGAATAGAATAGAATAGAACAGAACAGGAACAGAATAGAATAGAACAGAATAGAACAGAATAGAACATGGAATAGAATATGGAATAGAATAGAATAGAATAGAATAGAACAGAACAGAACAGAACAGGAACAGAATAGAATAGAACAGAACAGAACAGGAACAGAATAGAACAGAATAGAATAGAATATGGAATAGAACAGAACAGAACAGAACAGAACAGAACAGAATAGAATTACAGTGTTTTTCAACCTTGGAAACTTTAAGATGGGTGGACTTCAA
>NW_015390922.1:58880-60511 GCF_001527695.2 Protobothrops mucrosquamatus | reverse complement strand
CCTCCCTCCCTCCCTCCCTTGCAAAAGGGCACAGAGGCTGCCTCCCCCACTTCACCACCAAAGCACAGAATTTGCCATACCTGCCGGCACTTTTCTGCTGCCCCCCCATGCCTCCCTAGCAATGGGTGCCCCTCTGGCTGCTCCCTTCCCTCCTTGCCAGCCATAGAGACCAGCATGTGCCAGCCCTACCCACCCAAGGAGCCAGCACAGACACCAGGGGGGAAGGGCTGGGGGGGCTCTCTCCCTCCCCACACAGGAGCTGCCCCCTTTTTTGCCCGGTTAACGCTCCCTGTTTCCTACCCAGTGGCTGCATTCTCACACCTCCCTTCAACCGCATCCTGAATCAACCTGTTTTTCTCTGTTCACACCACACACTGGATAAAAACTAGCCAAAGAGCAACACACAAAGCCACAAAAACGAATCCAGGTTAAGAGTCCCCAGGTTTTTGCAAAATGCCCAGATACTCGGAAATTTTAGATAAAGAGGGGAAGCTCAAAAGCATTAAGTTATTAAAAGAACAGGGAATAACTATTGATTGGTGGCCATACTTAACAATTGCAATCTAGATATAAGAAAGATGTGGAAGAATATGGAATTGATATGGAACTAAAACAATTAGACAAACTATTGATAGGCCCCGAGGGAAAATTAATATCCAAAATATATAACTTTTTATTAGAATTTGATAGAGTAGAGGAGATCGTGAAAGAACCGATGATTGCATGGGCAAAAAACATAGGGCGCAATATAGAATTAGAAGATTGGGAAAGAATTTGGAATAAAAATTACAAAATAACAAGAAAAATCAGTATAAAATGCTATACCAGTGATGGCGAACCGTTTAGAGACCGAGTGCCCAAACTGCAACCCAAAACCCACTTATGCATCGTCGTGTGCCGGGTGGGCGTGGCCCATTGGGTGGACATGGCTGTGGTGGTAATGGCAGACTGGGTGGGACTAAAAAGTTCAATCAATCAATTCCAACTTTGCAAGATCTTTTTTTTTCCCGCGAGAAGTTGAAATTGATTGATTGATCCTTTTTTTTTCTTCACACAGCGGCGGAGGCCTAAAGCAAAAAGGTTTTATAAAACCCAGCTGAAGGCCTAGGATTGGGGCGACGGCACGCGTGCCCACAGAGAGGGCTCTGAGTGCCGTCTCTGGCACCCGTGCCATAGGTTTGCCACCACTGTGCTATACCGTTGGCACCTAGCCCCTGCAAGATTGGCCAAAATGTATCCGAACCAAAGCCCAAATTGTTGGAAATGTAACTATCGTCAAGGTACCTTCTTTCATGCTTGGTGGCTGTGCCCTGAAGCGAAAAAATATTGGACCAAGATACAAGGGTGGCTACAAGACTTAAGAAAATGTCAAATCGAATTAAACACGGAAACATTTCTTCTGGGAATGCTTAAAAAGAAATTTGATAAGAAAATAAGATATCTGATTTTACATATGTTAACTGTGGCAAGAATTGCGTTCGCGCAATACTGGAAGGAACGCAATATACCACCAGAGGGATTGATTATTCAGAAAATATATGAATGTGCCGAAATGGACAAACTCACTTTAGAATTAAAAGAAAAAGATGATTCGGAATTTTACGCGGTTTGGGGAAAATGGTATATTTGAA
>NW_015390922.1:54292-55510 GCF_001527695.2 Protobothrops mucrosquamatus | reverse complement strand
TCAGCAAACCCTCCCTCAGCCTGCCCCCCATGACCCAATGGAGCGCCAAGGGGAGACTGGGCCTTCTCTATGGGACCCCAGCCCTGGCTCCTCTCCACCCAGCAGCCGGACTCACTCTTTGGTGCGCAGTAGCGCTGGCATTCCTCCAGGGTGTTGTAGCGGTTGAGCTTCATGGGGCACCCATAGTCAACGAAACGCAGGCACTTCCGGGAGTTGATGTTGTAGAAAAAACGATGTACAGGCTCCCCGCATCGCTCGTAATGGTGGGGGAAGATGGCACAGTTGATCTCAACTGGCGAGAGAGACGAAGATTGGGAAACTCAACCCTTTGCCCAGTTGTAGGTGCTCAGGGGGAGGCAGGCGGGTATAGAGCAGCCCCTGAATGCAGGCTGGGGAATTCTGGGAGTGGAAGTCCACACGGCTTAAAGTTGTCTATGTTGGAGACCCTCCCCCTTGCGGTCCTCTCTAAGCGGTTTACAGAGTCAGCCTCTTGCCCCCTGTAATCTGGGTCCTCATTTTAACAACCTCGGAAGGCTGAAAGGCTGAATCGACCTTGAGCCAGTCAGGATCGAACTGCCCAACTGCTGGCAGTCAGCAGAAATTGCCTGCAGTACTGCATTGTAGCCACTGCGTCATCGACGGCTCTTGGATAGGCCCAGCTTTCCTGGCTCCCTCAACTGTTTTCGTCTCCCGATCCTTCATTTCTTGGGGCTGAGAGGGGTGTGTGGAATTTCCCCCTTTGCTTCCTTTCTACGGAGATGAAACGAGACCGAAAGCCCTTCGGGAAGCAAAACCTCCCATCCCGGTTTGTTTTGGGTGGATGAGGCTGAGGTTTATGCAGGAAAAAATAGCCGTAAATGTGTGTTTGTGTGCCTGTTTAAAAAAAAACAGGGGCAAGAATAACTCTGAAATACCAAAAACAAAAACAAAACATGGCCAGGGTACAGATTTGGGTTGGGAGCTTCAATTCCGATGAGATTCAACACAGTCTCCCAACTGAATCAGGTTTCTCGATTGGAATCAAAATTTCCAATCGAAATATATTTATGTTTGATTTGATGGTTTTTTTATTCGTGCACAGAAAGAGATACTCAAACGCAAAGTGGTTTTCTAAATCAGCTCAGCTCAACATGTCAGTTGACCACCTGAATTCAATGGGTGAACTGGTCAGATCTGGCCTGATTTACATACCCTAATTAGCGATTCTGTTAAACCAAG
>NW_015390922.1:30048-51918 GCF_001527695.2 Protobothrops mucrosquamatus | reverse complement strand
ACGGAGCGCCTTGCCCACTTTCGTCCAGCTCAACCTCCGGGCAGAGCAGACAAACTCAGGGACAGGAAGCTTAGGCAGCTCCTGTGTGGGGAGGGACAGAGCCCCCTCCAGCCCTCCCCGCAGCCCCGTATGTGTGCTCTCTATGCCTGGTAAGGAGGGAAGGGAGCAGCCAGAGGGGCACCCATTGCTACGGAGGCACGGGGGGGGGGGCACCAGAAAAGTGTCCGGCAGGTGTGGCAAATTCTGTGCTTTGGTGGTGAAGGGGGGGGCAGCCGTTGCACCCTTCTGGGAAGCGCATGCAGAGCAACACCCCTACGACAGACACAGAATCCGGGACCACCGTCTCCTCCGGGCAATCATTTATTCCAGAATTCCCTTCCTTCCAAAGGCGCCTGGAGGCTCCCTGCGCCTGGCCTCGTCCTGATCCATCCCTCTTGGTTCAGCAGGAAGAAGCAGGCCGAGCTTCCATCCACGGATCCCTTAGGGAGAGCCTGGAGGAAGGCCTGGAAAAGGGAAGGAGGCCTCAGAAACGGTCTTCCCTGGGGGTGGGGGGGACAGGCAGGGGGGATTCCTGCCCCTCCCTCCAGGGGTATTGGAGAGCCCCTCCCCCTTCTTGCTAGGCTGGCCTGTCCCAGAGGCAGAGAGGCACCCCTCCCCCGCTGTGAGGGGCTGCTTCTCTCTGGGGGGGGGACACCCAGCCTCTGCCTTCATGACCCCCCCCCAGTTAGTCTAGTCGTCTACATTTTGGGGCAGACCAGCCCCCCCCTTTCCTGGGGGAAGCTGACCTGCTCTTCTGGAGCAGGCTTAGGGGCAAGGGGAGCCCTTCTAGCTGGGGGGTGGAGCAGGGGGTCTTCTGGGATATATGTCCTGCTGCCCAGAGGGCCTGATCCCCCAGCACCATCTTGAGGGGGGGAGCAGGAAGAGGGCTCCTTTTGCAGTGCTGGGGGGGCTGGCTCTCCTTCCCCCCCCTTCCCCTTCTTTGCACATGGCCCCCAAGGTGCGGATTGAGGGGAGCAGTTGTAGGACCTTCTGCTCCTTTGCACAGGACCCCCCCCTGCAGCTCCAAACACCTACGTCCTTTGACGCATGTCCGCTCGCACAACGTTTTTCTTTCGAAGTTGTTGTTGACGTTGTGTCCCCCGCAGCCCTTGAAGATAAAACTCTTGCAGCTTTTGGTCTCGGGGTCGAAATACCACCGTTGTCGGTTGTAATTGCAAACGCCCTGGATGGGAGGCAGGTGGCAGACGTCTGCAGGGAGGATGGAGGAGATGGAGGTTGGCATAAGGTGGGCAGCTATATAGATGTGCAAGGGAGGGAGGGAGGGAGGGAGGGAGGGAGGGAGGAAGGAAGGAAGGAAGGAAGGAAGGAAGGAAGGAAGGAAGGAAGGAAGGAGCCAGAAGGCTGGGCCCAGGGCAGTCCCAGCATCAGGGGACTCAGTCTTCCCTCTCCCCCCCCCCACATGCTCTCCCCCT
This sequence comes from Protobothrops mucrosquamatus, assembly GCF_001527695.2. NCBI lineage: Eukaryota > Metazoa > Chordata > Lepidosauria > Squamata > Viperidae > Protobothrops > Protobothrops mucrosquamatus. The sequence goes on along the minus strand of NW_015390922.1, from coordinate 50,446 downwards.
TTCCTCCCTCGACTGGATTTGGGCATTTGGGGCTTCCCTTCAGGCAGGCACCCCCTGGAAATGGGGGGGTGCAGGCAAGAGCTCCTGTTGCGCACAGCACGAATGGAGCAGAACTGGGGATCTGGCCCCCACCTCCCTCCCAGGTTGCTTCCCTCCTCCTGTCTGTTTCAGGGTTAGGCTTAGATGTGAACAGACGCAACACATCTGTCATTTAGCTTATTCATTCTGGACTCTTCTCTGCACACACACACCCCCAAGCCTTACCTGCCCGCCTGCCTGTCTGACGGAGTCCCTGCCCTCCCGTCCCCTCCTGGAGCGGAGCTTCCAAGTCTGTGCTGCCTGCCCACAGGGCCCTGGGTTCAGGCCAAAGAGCGGGGAAGACCTGGACGGCTCGCCTGGCTTGACCCCCAGCCTGCACAGGACCCCCGCCCATTCAGTCCTGCCTCAGGAGGGCAGCCCCGATGGGGGAGGAAAAGCGGGGGGCGTTCTTAGCTGGGGCCCAGCTTGACTGCAAAAAAGAACCCCCCGTGGGCTCTGGGAAGCGCCCCTCATGCAGCCCCACAAAGGGTGCTGGATAAACCCCACCAGAGACAGTTGGGGGGCTGGGAAAGAGGGGAACCTCCCCCCACCCCGTACTGGACCCTGAAGTGAGAACTGGTCAAGGGTGGGCTGGGTCGTGCAGGGGCAGCACCCCCAAAGAAGCTGAGAAGAAAGGGTGTAAAGCTGGGTTGGGCCTTTTCCCACAGGGGCTCAGCAGACCCCCCTCCCGAAGACCCCTGCCACCCTTCAGCCTTCCCCCCAGCCCTGGCTCCTCCCTGCCCCGCAGCCGGGCTTACTCTTCGGCGCGCAATACTCCAGGCATTGCTCCATGGTGTTGTAGCGGTTGAGCCTCGCGGGGCACCCATAGTCAACAAAAATCTCGCACCTCTCGTTGACGACGTTGTAGAAAACACGATCTTCAGGATCATCGCAAAACTTTTGATGTTTGTGGAATTGGAAACAGTTGCCATCATCTGGCGAGGGAGAAGAAGATTTGGGAAACTCCACCCTTTGCCCAGTTGTAGGTGCTCAGGGGGAGGCAGGTGCACCAGTGGGGGAAAAGGCTGGGGGGGGGAAAGGTGACTGTCAGGTGAAAGCAGCAAGGCCGTTTCAAAAGAGGCAGAAGAAGCGGAGTCTTAAAGGAGGAAAAAACATGGATAGGAGGGGGGAGCTCCTCCCGAGGAGCATCGCACGGGGGGGGGATGCTAAACACAAGTCAGTGGAGAAGTACAGGATCTGGCTGAAAAGAAGCCACGATTCCCGGTCTTTTGTAGTGCTGCTCAGTTCACACCTAGGACGTTGCGCTCAATTCTGTGTCCTGAATTTGAGGGAGGAAATTGATGACCAAGACCAGCATTCAAACAAACAATTGTGGGGAGGTAGGCTTAGCCTTGAGAAGGGAAGGGAAGTGGGGAAAGGAAGGGAAAGAACAGGGACAGAATAACAAACAAGGTTTCAGCGATAAGGAGGCAGATTAAGCTTGGGAAAACCCTGATCATAGACACAGCTGTTTGACTCTGGCGTGGACACCCGTGAGAAGCAGGGAGCTCTCCTTTACTGGAGCATCTGAACAGAGCTGGGGGCTGGGGGAGCATCTGTCAGGGAGCTTCCTGCCCTAAGCAGAGGGTGGACTAGATGACCTCCCAGAATCTAAACTCTTACATTCTGTAATTCTACCAATATTTGTTTCAAGACCAATAACTCCCCTGCTCTGTTTCTGGGTGTTAATGTTATCATAACGTTATTAACATTAAGAACGTCAATTATGTTATCCATATTAATTATTATATAATTGTATGAATCATAATATAATTAATAATTATCATTATTTGGTATTATAATTTGTAAACCAACCAGGGTCACCTTGTAGGGGAGATAGGCGGCATAAGAATTAAACAAATAATATGGGACTGAAAAGTTCCATTTGGTGTTTGAGTATATTTTACAGTATTGTTATTGTGAATATTTTATTATATTTTTTATATTTTTTATTATATTTTATTATATTCATATTATTATTATTTTGAGTAGTAATTTTGTTTAATAATTAAGTTGGTTATTTGTTTATTATTGTGTTTAATTTTAAATTATTTAAATTTATTTTAAAAGGGAGTTAAAGTGTTATAGATTTGGTTACATAATTCGTTGGATAATGTTATTTAGATTATGATTAATATATTTGTAACCCTGTGAACAGCTCTGGGAAGTGAGGGAGTGGGGGGTTTTGGGGGGGTGGGAAGGGGGTTTATTTTGTAAATGTTATAAAACTTTTAATAAAAAAAAAAGAATTAAACAAATAAATAAATAACATTAAAATAACCCTGCGGGCTGCTGCGATCCCCTTTGGGGAGGGTGGGGGGAAGGCGGGGACCGGACCCCCTGTTCATCCACGTCTTCTTCTGCAGCAGAATCCTCTCTCTGATTCCGGACCTTCCCCCTCTGCTCGCCCCTTCCCACCACCCCCTTCGAAAGGGTCGCCCCTGCCCTGCCTTCCAATTCCGAGGGGGGCACTGTCCTTGGGACCCCTTCCCAAAGCCCAAAGGGCACTGGGCCAAGACAGGGACCCCAAAAGAAAGCCTGGCCCAGCAGAGCCTCCCCCCGCTACTTCTCCCGTCTAGGGTTTCACGAAGGACGGAGGACTGCTATTCCTGAATCCAGGGAAGAGAATGGGGGGGTCTCTGGGGGGCTGAAAGGGGGGGTTTCTTCTGGGTATTCGGGGCACATCCCTGAGGCGGGTTCAGATGAGGTGGCTGCTTTGGAGGTCTGAAGACCCCTCTGGCTGAGGCATCCCGCCGCCCGCCGCCCTCTCCCCCTCCACACTCACAGGAGTCAGCCAGTATGAGCTCAGGGATGCAGAGGGCAAAGTCGCCCCAGAAGAGGAGGAGGAGGAGATGGAGGAGGAGGAGGAGGCTGCCACCGGACCTCATGGTGCTGGCTGGGCGACTGAGCCACCTCCACTTCTCTCCTGGGCAAAGAGTGTGGCACCCCTGACCCCCCCCCTTTCCTTCCCCCTGGAGGGCTGGGCTGGGAAACCAGAAGGCCGTCAAGATCACCCAGAGCTCCCCAGTTTATGAGCAGATGCAGCCCACTAGTTTTATTAAGCACACCACGGCCTCTGAGCTGGAACAGAGCCGAATTTGTACGAAGGGTGGGATGTAGACACGGCAGCCTGTTTCCATAGTCCAGCGTAGTTTTTGCAATTTTGTGACCACGAATGTCTGCATGTGGGGCATCCTCAAGGGCAGCCATGACACAAGGATTTTTTTTTGAGCCTGAGGGGAGTTGGTCAAGGGCCCCAAGCATCCGTCTGAGAGGGATTTGGCTGCAGCAGGACTGTCCTGAGGCTTCAGGTGGGGAAAGCATGCAGCTGCAGCTGGTCAGTGATGAGGAAGAGGAACTGCCTTCTGCATCTGATCCGAGATTTCTCTGTAGGGCAGAGAAAAGGCAGGAGCAGCAAAGGCCAGCCAGATTGCCCGTGAGGAGGCCGCCTCACCCTTCTTGATGGGCTGCACCAGAAGCTGGCTATTTAGCACAGCAGACAGATGGAGACACTGCTGGGAACAACATGCTTCTTTTCTTGCTGTGTGTCCTTGCCTTGAAGTTCAGATCATGTCTCTTCAGCTGCTTCCTTTGCTTTACTTTTTTTTGCCTCCTGGACTTGCCTTGCCTTGAGGACTAGTGTTCATTTGAGTGGCCCATGGAACTCGTTGGGGTTGAGCTGGTGCCAGCCCAGGGAATTGCTGGGGAATACCAATTCAGGCTCGGAAGCTTTAATAAAGTCCCCTTACACTCATGGTGTGTGGGTGTGCATGAGTGGGGCAGCACAACTCTAGAGAGTGGGTATGAAGTCCTATTAACAGATGGGCTGCTTTCCCTACTTGGTTTAGACAACAGTGTGGGGAGCAAGTGGCACATATTGGGAGACCGCCCTATTAATTTCACATCCACAAAAATACTTTACCTACATCTGGACCAGATAAAAAGCACAACAAATTTTGTAGATGGCACCCGATTCACCCTTCCAGCAACAACTGGGCTGGGTTGCAACACGTCTTTATTTGGGTTGCTGCTTTTGTGTTGGAAGCACTGAGGCACCTCTGGTGTGCAAGGCTTAGATGGTGATATCACCACTGCCCAGGAGGCGCTCGTGTCCCTATTAATGTGCCCACCGAAGTGGTGCCTGTTGATCTGCTCGCAATTACTCGTTTTTCAAGCTGCTTCTTGGGCAGGAACTGGAGTGAATGACGGGAGCTCACCCCGACACACAGCAGCACTGGATGCTCAAACGTGGACTTGCTCATGGTCAGCCCAGTGTGTTCTAACCACGTGAACCACTGCGCTCCTTTGTTTGGGTGACACCCCTTGTTTGGTGACATCAGAACAATTGGGGGGGGAAGCACCTTTGGGATGGGACAGTGGACGAGATGACAGCTACCATAAGAGACAAGAATGGAAAAACTCCTGACAACCATTATCAATCTGTCTCTCTGGTGTTAGGAATTGTGTAGCCATGAACACCCACATCCCTCCCAATTGAATTCAACCTGCGTTGATGCCATCACACTGATGGTATTGGAGGTTACAACGCGTGCCTTCAAACATGAAGCTACCCACTTTACCCAGAACTGCCTGTTCCTTGGGATGAAGTCACAAAACACTCCATGGGTGCTGAAGCCCCAGTGGCACTAACACCAGTGTCAGGGGATGGTCAGTCTTAGCGACTCCAAGAAATCTCATACCTGAAAAAAGCCCCTTGAGGATGAGAGAGATAAATGGGCAGTGCTGTACAAAAAGTGCCAAAATACCCTTGATGGCATTGACACAGCAATGTCCACAACAGGGGTGGGTCTTGGTGGTGTGGGCCTCCTATTCACCATTATTGCCCCTCCTGGTTGCCTTGGGCCTTGAAATCACAACTTTGTCCTTCGGTGTCCTTGGGGCAACCGGTCAATTTGTCAGTCGCTGGCCCACAGAACCGAAAAGTGTGATCAGATCAGAATCCTAGTCAATGACAAGCAGAACACGATTGCTGTCCCCCACCCTCACATCTAGCTTTCCAACCTCCTGCTTGTTACTTGTTGCGGCGCAACATAACAATGGGCAGGATGACCCACCTCAGTGTACCCTGTAATTTTACTCCACAATTACTGCACAATTAGAGAGTTGGTGGAGCAGCTGCACAATGAACAATGATCAAGTGTGTGAGAAGTAAAAGAATGACAGAGCTTCAATGGACCTTAGAGGTCTCCTAGACCAACCCCCTGCTTGAGCAGGAGACCCTAGACCAGGGGTGCCCAAATTTGGAACTTTAAGACTCGTGGGCTTCAGCTCCCAGAATTCCCCAGCTACCCATGCTACCTGGGGAATTTTGGGAGTTGAAGTCCACAGGTCTTAAAAGTTCCTGAGGTTGGACACTCCTGCCCTATAGCATTCCAGACAAATGGCTGTCCAATCTTGTCCTCCAGTGAGGGAGCACCCACAACATCTTGAGGCAAGCTGTTCCACTGGTTGATTGTTCTAATCGTCAGGAAGTTTCTCCTTAATTCCAGGTTGCTTCTCTCCTTGATTAATTTCCATCCGTTACTTTTTGTTCTGCCTTCAGATGCTTTGAGAATAGGGGTCCATCTTACTTAGATGACATCAGGCTCAAAAAACAAAATCCTTGTGTCATGGCTGCCCTTGACGATGCCCCTCATGCAGACGTTGTCATGGTTCCGACAGATGAAACTTTTCAAAAGAACTTCAAGGCATTGTTTACCTTAAAGAATCTTTTATTCGGGAAGCATAATATCGGCACTACATAGTTGAAGCCAAAAACTGAATTCCCCTTCCCTGGGCACAAAGTAGCAAAACACAATTCCCTCCTCCAACTAACAGTCATCAATCACATTCCCCAATTAGCTTGAAACATGGGCTCTCTCCACAGCTCTCCAGCCCATCGTTATCAACTCTGGGCTCAGTAAATTTGAGTTCCCACGGCTGAGTTTTTTGTTGTTATGACTAACTGGACTCTCATCAACATTCCCCCCTCCCAGCATCAATTATCTCTAAAAGCAAAAGAGAAAAATGCATGCATTTCCATCTGTTGTCAAGCAATAACACCCAATATTAGCAGCATTGACAGACGTTCTTGGTCACGAATTGCAAAAATTACACTCGACTATACAAACAGCCTGCCGTGTCTAAATCCCACCCATTACACAAATTCTGTTGTGTTTGAGCTCAGTGGCCGTTGTGTGCTTAATAAAATTAGTGGGCTGTGTCTGCTCATAAACAGGGGAGCACTGGGTGATCCTGATTGGAACAGTATAGTGTTGTGGTCCGTTGGCTGCCAGCAGAGTTGGCATCCAAGTCTGAGGAGGAGGAGGAGGTGGAGGGGGCACCTGGGTTAATACATCAGAGCCTTTGGAAGGCTCTGATGAGCAAGGAGACTCAGAGCCAGATGCAGAGCCGGAGCCATCTGCCCATGCTCAGGTGGAGAGGCAGCTGTTTTCGGGGCCTGAGCTGAATGAGGAGGAGGAACAGATGGGTCCGCCCCAGATGCATGTATGTGCAGAGAGGAGAGCAATGGAAGGCAATGAGACGGCTCTCAGGGAAAAGACGGAAACGTTAGCCAGCCCCTCCCTGGCTGGAACATAAGTAGGAGGGGTGTGGGAGTGGCCAGTTGTCGCAGACAACCATTCATGTTACAGGACACTTCCATCAGTCAGTTTTATTTGCCAAGATTTCTTTGCCAAGACACAGCTTTGTCGGGACTACATGTTTTGTGTTTGAAGTGCTAAATGAGTCTCCCTGCTGGAAACTAATAGACTCTAATAGACATTGAAATTGCCTCAGCCGGTGACGAATATCACCATCAAGAAGCCATGGCTGAGCTTTGCTAGGAAGCCCATCCCCCCATTTCCAAAACACAGCCTGGTTCACACAATTGTGTCACCTTCTGGAGGAGCACAAGAACTTCCTGGGAAAAGAGTGAAAGTCACGGGAACCACCTCCACAGGTGGCTAATTTTATGCTGTAAAGGGCGCATCCAAATCACTCAAGCCACATTCATGGTCTGGCCAGAGGTGTCCAACATAGCTGCCTGGGGAATTCTGGGAGTTGAAGTCCAGAAGCCTTAAAGTTGCCAAGAGTGGACGTCCAGGCCTAGTGGCTGAAGGGTAGGAACCCGTAAAATGTACCAAGGATTTTAGGTGTGCAATATCTGCCCCAACACACAAAGGAGTCTTTTTTTTCCAAAGCACATATCCATAGTGTATCAGTATTAGATATCTATAGTATATCTATAGACACCCAGAAATACACGGCATACTCCATTTAATCCTCCAGGGAAGGATTGAAGGCAAACGAGGTCCAGGCAGAAGAAGAACATCGTGGCTTCAAAATCTAAGGGACCGGTTGGGACAAAACTCAGCAGCACTTTTTCGTGCGGCTGCTGATAAAAACAGGATCGCCAACATGATCGCCAACGTCCGATAACGGATATGGCACAAGAAGATAGTATATCTATAGTACATCAGTAGTAGACAGTACAAGTAGTCCTCAACTTACTACAGTTTGTTTAGTGACTGTTAGACATTACAACAGCGTTAAAAAAAGGGATATGACCATTTTTCACACGACTGTTGCAAGCACCTCCAGGGTAATGTGATCAAAAAGACATTTGGCAACTGACTCCTATTTATGACGGTCCCAGAGTGTCCTAGAGTCATGTGATCCTCTTTTGCGACCTTCTGACCAGCAAAGTCAATGGAGAAGCCTAGTTCGCTTAATGACTGTGCTACTCACTTAACAACTGCAATGATTCACTTAGCAACTGAATGGCAAGAAAGGTCCTAAAATGGGACAATACTCACTTAACAACTGTCTCACTTAGCTACAGAAAAACTTGGGCTCAATTGTGGTCGTAAGTCGAGGACTCTGTGTACTCAGAGTCTGAAAGCAGCTGGATAGGACACAGATTAGGGACTGTCCTGGCCTCATATTAAATTGAAATTAAAAGTTTTCATTTATTTAAAAAGTAAAGCTGCCAAAACTGTGCTTCAGGTCCACTTTCCTTTCTTCCATCCTCTTCCGGTCACTTCTCGGCCTGCCGTTAGGGCCTCGATCCTCCCACCAGGTCTCCCCAGGCATCGAAGATCGGTTTCCCGTCATTGTTGGCCTCTCCAGCCTCAGGAAGAGCCTCCATTTCTCCCCTCAAGCCAACATCGGCCCCTCCCGCCCCTTCATCGCTCCAGGCGTCGTGGTAGGAATAGGCGTCAAAGGGGGAGTTGTTTAATCCATAATCCAGCTCCTTGTCAAAGGCATCGTCGCCATCTTTGTTTCCTTCTGCGGCGCCTTCTTCCTTCTCTTTTCCCTTCTCCCCCTCCTCCTCTTCATCATCATCACCATCATCATCATCAAAAAGGTCCTCCTCCTCAGTTTCATTCCTCTCCTCAGCTTTTTTTTCAGGTTTGGACTCCTTCTCAGCTTCGGGTTCCCCCCCGTGTTCTGGCTTTTCGGAGGAAGTTGACTCGTCGGCAGACGGGTGTTTTTCGTGTCCCAGGTGGGAAGACAGCTTCTCTCCAGATGTGGGCTTTTCACCAGCCAGGGGTCTGCCGGGGCCACGGTTAGAAGCTGGCTTCCCTCCAGATGGGGGGCCCTCGTGAGTCAGAGGCCCAGCAGCCGAAGCTGGTTTTGGCTTGTCCTGGATGGAGTGTCCAGAACCGGGATCCGGCCTTTCGGTTGAGGTGGGCTCCCCCGTTCCAGATGTGGGTTTGTCACGCGGGATGCTAGAAGTGGGCTTTTCGCTAGCGTTTAGCTTCCCACCAGAGGTGGCCTCATTATTGGGGTCCCAGACCGGGTTCCAGGTTCCCAGATTGGGCAACGCTGGCGTGGAAGCCAACTTGGGTCTGCCGAGGCCGCCGGACTTCTTCTTCCGGGGGATGTTCCCACCAGGCAAGCGCTTCTCCCTGGAGACAGGGCCCCCTCCCAGCTGAGACCCGGTGTCCAGAGAGGGGTCCCTCTCAGATGGCTCTTGGGGCCTCTCCGCTGGTCCGGGTCCTCCAGAAGGTTCAACTTCCAGGTTATTTGCAGGTGGTCTTTCCGGCTGTGGATTCGTTTTAGGGATGAGCTTTCCAGGGGGGGCTGGACCTGCTGTCCCGGGGGGAAGGCTGCCTTCCTTGCCAGTCTGGGGTGCTTCAGCCACCATCTCCCCATCCTCACCGCTTTCCTTCCCCAGGGGCCAAGGACTCTTCTGCCCCACCTCGGGCTCTGGGGCCATCCTGCATGCCAGCGTTGCTTCCTCCTCCTGCGAGATCCTGTCCAGGGGGGCTTCCCCAGGGGCACAGCTGGGGGACAGAGGGGGCTGTCCAGGAGTCCCTAAATGAGGGGGAGAGAAGGCAAATGGCGTCTGAGGGAGGGAGGGAGGTCTGGACCTGCCAGTGCATGATTTAGAGGGGGGTGGCTGGTTCTCTTGGGCTCCTTCTGGGGTCCCACTGAAACTCAGTTGATGGGCCCCTCATTCCCTTTGAGAGGAGGGAGACCCTTCTCCTTCTAGGGACCCTCCCCCAAATAAGGACCTGGATGTCTCCTTGGTGAAAAACATCTGGGATGATGTTCCCTGGTTGGGTACCGAAAAACCTGCAAGGAAACTTCCTCTTCCCCCCTCCCCCTCCTCCTTTCTGCAAACCCCCCCCCCCTGCTAGCACTGATGATGTTCCCTAGTTGGGTCATGAAATGTCTGCAAGAAAGCCACCAAGCTCAAAGAGCACCAAGGACCCCACAGTCCTCCTCCTCCTCCTCCTCCTCCCTACAAACCCCCCCTCCCTTCTAGCACTGATGATGTTCCCTAGTTGGGTCATGAAACGTCTGCAAGAAAGCCACCAAGCTCAAAGAGCACCAAGGACCCCACAGTCCTCCTCCTCCTCCTCCTCCTCCCTACAAACCCCCCCCCCCTTCTAGCACTGATGATGTTCCCTAGTTGGGTCATGAAACGTCTGCAAGAAAGCCACCAAGCTCAGAGAGCACCAAGGACCCTATAGCCATCCTCCTCCTCCTCCTCCTTCTCTCTCCAAACCTTCCTCCCTTCTACCACTGATGATGTTCCCTAGTTGGGTCATGAAACGTCTGCAAAGAAACATCCAAGCTCAGAGAGCACCAAGGACCCCTCATTTCAACCCTGACCTACACAAATTCTCCATGGTCTTGGGCTCACCAAATGACGGACATGATCCAGGATGCCCAACCTTGGCCACTCTTAAGACTGGTGGACTTCAACTCCCAGAATTCCCCTGCCAGCCAGGCTGGAAGCTGAAGTCCACCAGCCTTAAAGTGGCCACGGTTGGACACCCAGGACTAGACTCTTTGTGAGATTTCACCTGGGCTCTCGCCAAACAGCTTCCATGGCACGGAGCCAGCCCTCTCCTTCTTTTGTGCACTCCCTTCCCCGGCTTCCTCAACTCGGTAATGGGGCAAAAATTCAGTATGAAGAGCAAAAACAAATTGTTTAGCATCGTTTATATTACACAATGCCAACACTTGTTATGAGGTGTGTAATTATAACAAGCCTGTTCTTTCCACGGAGCCTTTGATGTTTTCTTTGGATTTCTCCTTTTGTTCCTGTGCGAAACTCGACAGGAATTTGTGAGGTGCGTTTCTATTTGTCTACCAAATATGTTGGGGGTGGACAACCTCTCAGGAGCTGAACACCACCCAACCCTGGCAGGTGTAAATGAGAGGAAATGACCTGGAAATAATTAGGGGGAAATGAATGGTTAGTAATTAGAATTACAGCCACAGGGACTGGGCAGCTCTGCCCCCCCCCAAACCAGGGCAAGCTCACTGGGGGGGGCACAAGGGACCCTCCCAAGGTCTACCCTGCTCACCAGCCTTCCTCCCAGCAAGGCAGAGGTTTTTAGAACAGGGGTCTCCAACCTTAAGAACTTTAAGACTTGAATACTTCAGTTCCCAGAATTCCCCAGTCAGCATGTCTGGCTGGAGAATTCTGGGAGTTGAAGTCCACAAGTCATAAAGTTGACCAGGCTGGAGATACCTGTTTTAGAACACAGAGCAGGGACCTGGGAGGTCTTCTAGTCCAACCCCTTGCTCAAGACAGGAGACCTTACATCAAGTGGTTTTGTAGAGGAGGGTCCACCCACTGCCCCCCTCCCTCGCAGGACTTTGGCTGGGCTTTGGGACTGTCTAGGACAGGGGCGGGGAACCTTGGCCCTTTTATGACTTGTGGACTTCAACTCCCAGAATTCCTCAGCCAGCCAACCCACCCCCCCACCCCCCGATTAGCAGGTGACTCTAGACCAGGGATTTTCAAACTTGGCCCTTTTATGACTTCTGGACTTCAACTCCCAGAATTCCTCAGCCAGAGTGCCTGGCTGAGGAATTCTGGGAGTTGAAGTCCACAAGCAGGGGTCTTCAAATTTGGCCCTTTCATGACTGGTGGGCTTCAACTCCCAGAATTCCTCAGCCAGCCAATCCCCCTCCCCGATCTAGCAGGGGTCTTCAAACTGGGGCCTTTTACGACTTGTGGACTTCAACTCCCAGAATTCCTCAGCCAGGCACGCGTGCCTGGCTGAGGAATTCTGGGAGTTGAAGTCCACAAGTCGTAAAAGGGCCAAGTTTGAAGACCCCTGCTCGTCTAGACCATATGGTTGTCCCAACTGACCTGTTTTATGACAATCGCAATGAGCAGACTCCCTTACGGTCATACCCCAAGGACTGCCTGTACCCCAACCTGGCACCTCTTCCGAGAGGAAGGACGCAACAACTCTGCTGCTGAGGTCGCGGGGTGCAGGAAGGGACCCCCCTCCGCTTCTTCCCCCTCCACCCTGCTTGCCCCCCCCCCATCTCCCTCGCCCAGGTGTCATCAACCCAGGCGAGGGACTGCCTTCACCTGCACGCAGCCTGTACTCACTTCGGGGTGGTGCGGCCGGCAGCCCCGTCCAGAGGGCCACGGACCCCACGAGCAGCAAGAGCGCCCCCGGCTTCATGCCAGCAGCACCAAGGGACGGATGGCTCCCGGTGCCCAGAGCGCGCTTCTTCCAGGCTATAAAGGCTGCCCTGGGTGGGGCTGTGGGGAGGGAAAGGAATGGCTGGCAGGAAGGCCCGCCAGGCCCTGTGGATAAGCAGGTTGATTCCCTTCCCTGACAGCCACCCCAGAAGTTCTGCCTCCTACACAGCAGCCTGGCAGATCCGGCAACGGCACAAAGCCGGATCGCCCGAAGCCTTCTGGGAGGGAGGGAGGGCTGGGCCCCAAGGATGACGGCTCTGGCTTCTCCTGCCCGGGGAGGGTCCAGGAGACCCCTGCCTTTCTTCCCACCTGCCCAGGCAACTTGCACACTTGGGGTCTACCGAGATCAGCCAGCCAGGAACATTCCTTCTGGCAAAGCTGGCAGCAGTAAAAAAAAAACAACAAAAAAAAAAACCGGTCGTTTTCAATTCAATTCAATTCAGATGAGAGCTGGAAGGGACCTTGGAGGTCTTCTAGTCCAACCCCCTGCTCAAGCAGGAGACCCTGTACCGTTCAGAATAAGAGAATAACCGAGTTGGGGACATGCTTGGAGCAGTGGTGGGATTCAAATAGGTCAGACATGTCAAACCCAAGCCCTGGGGGCCGAATGCGGCCTGCGAAGTGGTTTCATGTGGCCCGCGAAGCCATCCTGGAAACAGTGAGGGAACGGCCCCCACTGCTTTGGCCCTGGCCCAGGCCGGCCGGGAGCCAATGTACAATTTTGTGGTGGCCATTTTGGCACTTGCCCCGGTGGGCCAGGCCTTGGCACTTGCCCCGGTCCCACCCCCTTCTGCCAGAAACCCTCAGATCTGCCCCACTCCTGCCCAGGCCCCCACAGGCACCCTTGACGTGAATGATGTAGAACTGGCCATGCCCACCCAGTAGGCTGCACCCACTCTGGCCACACCCACCTGCCCCCCCCCCCCCAGGGCAACCGTAATGCTGATGCGGCCCTCAGTGAAACTGAGTTTGACACCCCTGAAATAGGGGAACAACCGATTCTCTGCACGGATGCCGCTTCCGGAAGTCCATTCGGGGCCTGGGCAACAAAAAATTAGCTACCGCGGTGCGAACCGGCTGAATCCCACAACTGACTTGGAGGTCTTCTAGTCCAGAGGTCCCCAAACATTTGGGCACCAGAGACCAGTTATGTGGGGAGAGGTTTTTCCACGGACCAGAGGGGACGTGGTTTTGTGTGCTGTCTGCATCCCGCCGATGGGGCTTTGCTTGTTTGTGTGGGCCAGTTGCTGGCAGGCTGCGGCCCGGTACTGGTCCACGGGCGTGGGGTTGGGACCCCTGTTCTCGTCCAACCCCCTGCTCAAGCAGGAGACCCTGTACCATTCAGAATAAGAGAATAACAGAGCTGGAAGGAACCCTGGAGGTCTTCTAGTCCAACCCCCTACTCAAGTAAGAGACCCTGTGCCATTTCAGACAGGTGGCTGTCCAGTCTCCTCTTCAAAGCCTCCAGTGATGGAGCAGCCACAGTGTCTGGAGGGCAGCCGTCCCACTGGTCGATGGTTCTCCATGTCAGGAAGTTTCCAGGTTGTTTCTCTCCTTGATTTGTGGGGAAATTCAATGGCACTGAAAAAAGAACTTACGGCCGTTTTTCTCACGACCGTTGCAGCCTCCCCCTGGTCACAGGACCAGAAGTCAGACGCTTGGCAACTGACTCATATTTACGACGCTTATGCAGTGTCCCGGGGGGGTTACGTGATCCTCTTTTGCAACCTTCTGACAAGCCAAGTCCATGGAGGAACCCAGATTCACTTAACAACCATGTGACCAACTTAGCAACTGCAGTGTTTCACTTAACAAAGGTTATAAAATGGGGCAAAACTCAACGAGTGTTTCGCTTAGCAACAGAAAACCTTGGGCTCGACTGTGGTCGTAAGCCGAGGACTATCGGTCACGGCCGTGTCTGCCCTTGCCTTGCCCAGAGTCGGGCAGCGCTGCTGTTCCTCCCGCCCGCAGCTTCCCATAATTGGGCACGTTTCTTCATGGCTTGGCATCATCGCCCACAGTCCCTGACAAACGCACCCAGACTCTGACATGCTTTAATTTGTTTATTTAATTTATTCAGAGGACCTACATGGCCGCCCCCTCACTCCCGGCGACTCTGGCCGGCCGACAGACAATGAAGAGCTTGACAGACAAAGGATAAAAACAATAAACTTCCAACGACAACACGCAGTCAAGCGAGGTCCTGAATGGGCTCCATCCTGGCAGGACCAGGATTTGGGGGTCTTGCGAAGTAGGATCAAAATGGGGGCCAGTCTAATCTCTACGGGAACGATGTTCCAGAGGGTGGGAGCCATCACAGAGAAGGCCCTTCTCGGGGATCCGGCCAGATGTACAGGTAATCCTTGACTTACTACCATTTCATTTAGTGACCAAACTTACAAAGTCACTGCAGTTGTTGAGTTAGTAACCCGGTCGTTAAGTGAGTCCAGCTTCCCCACTGATTTTGCCGATCAGAAGGTGGCAAAAGGGGATCACGTGACTCCGGGACTCTGCAACCGTCATACATACGAGTCGGTTGCCCAGCGTCTGAATTTCGATCACAAGACCGTGGNACCATTTCATTTAGTGACCAAACTTACAAAGTCACTGCAGTTGTTGAGTTAGTAACCCGGTCGTTAAGTGAGTCCAGCTTCCCCACTGATTTTGCCGATCAGAAGGTGGCAAAAGGGGATCACGTGACTCCGGGACTCTGCAACCGTCATACATACGAGTCGGTTGCCCAGCGTCTGAATTTCGATCACAAGACCGTGGGGACGCTGCAACGGTCGTAAATGTGAAAAACGACCGTTTTTCACTTCTGTTGTTAAGTTCGGTCACTTAATGAGCTGCTGTGAGTCAAGGACTATCTGCAGAAGTCTCCCTTGGCCTGGTTTGGAAAAGAGATGCATGTGGGAAGGCCGAGGAGAAGACGGGTCCTTGCCTTCTCCTGAATCTACGTCGCTCGTTTGCCCGTCTGCACTTGGGAGAGACCGGAAAAGCTGGCCAGGCCTGGGGCAGCCCACAAGGGTTAGCAGTGAGAGGATGCTAGCTTCCAGGTAGGCCCTTCTTGACCTGCACAGTACGTGGAAAGAGGCCCTCCCTCAACAGAGGGGTGGGTGGGATAGAACATCATCCATCTCCAGTCTACCACAAAATCCTTTCAGCAGGTCCAAGGAGGCTCCACTCCCATTTGCACCACTCGGGTGACCCTGGCAACACAGGTAAGCCTCCAAGTGGCCTCAACAGCTTTCTAAAAGAAGGCAAAGGACCAGCTGTCTGCAAGGAGTATAAATCCTCCCATTCCCCACCATGCAGTCAGAACCTGAAGAAGCTTCTGGGATGAGAAGCGAAACGTCTTCAAAGGAAAACAAGAAAGTCCAGTTGCCTCCTGAAAAAGCACCTTTGGGGCAACCAGGACCTGGATGACGGAGGATCTCCAGAGACATTTATGTGGAACAATGTTCAGGCGCCATTTTCAAAGGATGATTAGCCTGTGGCATTCCCATCGTTGTAGCCGGACACCATCATCAATTGTCTCTTTAATGGAACAATAACCTTAAGTAATTGAGAAATTAACACCCCAGCGTGATAACTATCCTCATTTCATCACCCACAAGAACAGGAAGAAGCAGCCAGGTGGGAGCAATTCTTTACCTGTCTTGGTGGAGACGGTGAGAGGAATCAGCTGGCAGAACCAGTTCCCGGGGCAGGTGCCTCGTCTGTCTCCCGCAGGGCTCCCTGGGAAGAGACAACCTGTCAACTCAACCAAAGGAGAAAGAAGGGAGGCCGGCTGAGGGGCTGCCCAGACACCTGAGTGACCTGCTCTAGAATGATCACAGGGGTCGCCAACCTTGGCAACTTTAAGACTCGTGGACTTCAACTCCCAGAGTTCCACAGGCAGCGTAGCTGTAATCTGTAATTTTATAAAAACTTTTTTACAAAATGAAAACTATCATCACGCGTTTTAGAATATGTTGTAAAACATTTCCTGTGGCCAAGTGAATGACTGAATAGCAGAGTTGGGAGGGACCCTGGAGGTCTTCTAGTCCAACCCCCTGCTCAGGAAGGAAACCCTGCACCATTTCAGACAGATGGTTGCGCAATCTCTTCTTTAAAATTTCCAGTGATGAAGCACCAACAATTTCTGAAGGCAAATTGTTTCACTGATTAATTGTTCTCCCTGTCAGGAATTTTCCACTTAGTTCTAGGTTGCTTCTCTCCTTGATGAGTTTCCATCTGTTGCTTCTTGTCCTGCTTTGGAGAATAGCTTGACTCCCTCTTCTTTGGGGCAGCCCCTGAGATACTGGAAGACTGCTATCATGTCCCCCCTCGTCCTTCTCTTCATTAAACTAGACCTACCCAATTCCAGCAACCGTTCCTTATATGTTTTAGCCTCCAGTCCCCTGATCATCTCTGTTGCTCTTCTCTGCACTCTTTCTAGAGTCTCAACATCTTTTCTATATCATGGGGACCAAAACTGCATGCAGTATTCCTAGTGTGGCCTTACAAGGGCATTACAGAGTGCTAATATTCAACTGTGTGTTCATTTCACTACGGGCTGCTCTCAAGGCAGAAACGTCTGACTCACTGCCTGAATGATTAAGAATTTTCCAGGGACGGCGCCCCATGAGACGGCCCTGAGGGACCGGGTAAGGAAATGTCTCTGCAGCAATGATGATCCAACGGGTCATGGGGTTTAGTTCTGATTTAAAGAGGAAGTCCATGGATGTTCCTTGGGAATGACTGTGGTACCTCCTGCCTTTTAACCACTTCTGCAATTTTGCAAATGTTGCTTGCCGAGCGAGAGCCCGGGGCTGCGAAGGTTTCCAGAATGTGTCCATGTCTTGTACATAGATGTTTGGGAAGCCTCATGCCTGAGCTTCATCCATGGGCCAACAGAGTGGAACCTGTCTTTTGGATGCAAGCTACCTTTACCCACAAGGCCCCAAACCTTCCTGACNTTCCATTCCGTATTCTATTCCATTCCATATTCTATTCTATTCCATTCCATTCCACTCCACTCCACTCTATTCCATTCCATATTCTATTCTATTCTATTCTATTCTATTCCACTCCACTCCATTCCATTCCATTCCATTCCATATTCTATTCCATTCCATATTCTATTCCATTCCGTATTCTATTCTATTCCATATTCTATTCTATTCCATATTCTATTCCATTCCATATTCTATTCTATTCTATTCCATTCCATTCCACTCCACTCCACTCCACTCCATTCCATATTCTATTCTATTCTATTCTATTCTATTCTGTTCTATTCTGTTCTATTCTATTCCACTCCACTCCATTCCATTCCATATTCTATTCTATTCCATATTCTATTCTATTCTATTCTATTCTATTCTATTCTATTCCACTCCATTCCATATTCTATTCCATTCCGTATTCTATTCCATTCCATATTCTATTCTATTCCATTCCATTCCACTCCACTCCATTCCATATTTTATTCCATTCCATATTCTATTCTATTCTATTCTATTCCACTCCACTCCATTCCATATTCTATTCCATTCCATATTCTATTCTATTCTATTCCACTCCACTTCACTTCACTCCATTCCATATTCTATTCCATTCCATATTCTATTCTATTCTATTCTATTCTACTCAGACTCTAGCTAGATTACAGGGTAGAAAATCCACCATATGCAATTCCAGGTATCCCTCTTCCCCCCCCCCAAAAAAAACCCCAAAACCCCACATCAATATGAGCAGGGCTGATCTACTCACCTGATGTAAATGCCTGAGAAAACAGCCAAATCTTCAATGCCTTGCAAATTGATAACAAGTTTGGGGGTCATCCAAGTCTCCAGAGAGGGGGGGGCTGCTCTACAGGATATGGGTTAGGGTGCCCAAGGGAGAGGGAGGGGCAGGTCCATTCCAAGCAGCTCACAAGCCTGGAGTCCGGCAAGCGGCTTTCCGAAGCAGCGACCACCAAGGGTCACTTGCACCTCCAGAACAGAGACTTGACCTTTTGGTGGGAGTGTGCGCATTTCGATGAGATGAGACAAGATGCATGCATGAATCTATCTATCTATCTATCTATCTATCTATCTATCTATCTATCTATCTATCTATCTATCTATCTATCTATCTATCTATCATCTATCTATCGCAAACCTAAAGATTAAGGATGAGGAACACAGAGCCAAAAAGGAGATTTTTTCCCCCTCCCTTGCCAGCCTGGAGCACCATTCACGCTGGGTGAGAGGCAGCCGGATCAGCGCCACAAGAGACAGCACCCCAANACGCTTCTCTCTCAGCTTCCTATCCATTAAGCCCACTAAATTCACCTCCAGACTGCCAGACACAATCGCTTCAACACAGACGAGTGTCTTGCACTGAGCCCTGGATGGCACCCAGGTGTAAGTGCCAGGGAGACTCCCACCTAGTCTTTCAGGCCAGCTTGACCCTCTCCATATTTAGAACATAGAATAATAGAACTGGAAGGGACCTTGGAGGTCTTCTAGTCCAACCCAAGGCAGGAGACCCTATCCCATTCCAGACAAATGGCTGTCCAATCTCTTATTTAAAGCTTCCAGTGATGGGGCACCCACAACTTCTGGAGGGAAGCCGTTCCACTGATGGATTGTTCTCACTATCAGGAAGTTTCCCCTTCATTCTAGGCTGGATCTCTCTTAATGATCTTCTTCCTATTTATTATTTCTTGACCTTCATTTCATCATTCCAGTTCGTCTTTGTGGTCAGCCTCTAGCATTTTCTATTTGGATCCCTTGCCATCCTAAGGTCATCCCCCTAAGGTCCAGGGAAAGATCCTGTAGGTCAGCACGGCCTTAGTTAGGAGGGAGGTTTGTGGAAATCCTTTTGTCCTCTTTTATTATAGATTTGTATGGCCGCCCATCTTACAGCCTGGGTGGCTGACAGCAACAAACGTTGTTTCTATTAGATTTAATCAAAGCTGACACACACAGCTGCACACAATGTGCCAGTTCCAATCCTTTCTCCAGAATCCAGCGATGACCTTGGGCGGATCCTCCCAAAGGTGGATTTATTGTGCAAGCCTCTTGATCCAATGAAGAATGATTGGAAGTCAGAGAATTGTCGTTGTTAGTTGCGAAGTGACCCATCTTGACCCCGTGGACAACCTTTACTTCTCTCTCTCTCTCTCTCTCTCTCTCTCTCTCTCTCTCTCTCTCTCTCTCTCTCACACACACACACACACACACACACACACACACACACAGTAACAGCTGGAGGAAAAGTTGAAACCACTGCCTGGAACCTGCTGATCTCCTGGACGCAGTGTTTCTCAACCTTGACAATTTTAAGGCATATGGACTTCAACTCCCAGAATTCCACAGCCAGCATCGCTGGCTGTGGAATTCTGGGAGTTGAAGTCCACATGCCTTAAAATTGTCAAGGTTGAGAAACACTGTGACCTGGAGGCACTCAGTGTCCACCCTTTCCGTTCTAGCTCTCCAAATCACTGCTCATTCATCCAGAAATGCCCATATGCCAGCCTGCCCTCCAGAAGTCTGCCTTTTCCCTGACCCTTTTCGATTCCAGTTCACACCCAGTCACGGAAGCAGCCTTATGAAAGCTTTGACAAAACAAAGAGACATTCAGCTGATATAACCTGTCTTCGTCAACAGGCCTGGAAAGACGGAGATGGGGCCGACCAAGTGGTGACTCCGATTGTATTGTTCCTGCCATGGGAGGGAGACAGAAGAGTTTTTAATGGCTTTGTTTTGTGATAGACTTTATAATTTTTCTAACTGTTGTATGCTCACCTATGTGTGAGTTGAGCGGCTATATAAATTTGTCTATGGAGATTCTCAACCGCGTGGCACAGCATAGGAGAACAAACCCATCAGGACAAGATTCAGCAGTCCATCTGCCTTTGAAAGACTTTCAAAGACAGCACAGTCCACATTCTGGACAGAGAGGACTGCTGGCTTGAAAGAGGGGTCAAGGAGAGCATCTAGGTTAAAACTGAACAGCCCTCTCTCAACAGAGGGGAAGGAACAGGATACCATCTATCTCCAGGTTACAACACAGCTCTTCCAGCAGTGTTGAAGGCTCCACACCCATTTGCACCACTCAGGTGATCCTGAAGACACAGGTAAACCTCCAGGTGACCTCAATAACTCTCTGAAAGAAGGCAAATGACCAGCTGTCTGCAAGGAGTATAAATCCTTCCATTCCCCACCATCCAGTCAGAGCTGAAGAAGCTTCTTGGATGAGAAGCGAAACGTCTTCAACGGAATGCAGGGATTATTGATAAAAAATTGTTTAAATTAACCAAATTGAAAAGGTTTTTAGAGGGGTGTTTTAATAAATTTTTAGGGGGCTCCAGGGTGGGGGGGG
>NW_015390922.1:25006-26855 GCF_001527695.2 Protobothrops mucrosquamatus | reverse complement strand
GATTTTAGGTAGGGATGATTTTAAGAAAATTTTAATTGACACACAGCTTCGAATATTTGGCTTTTAATTTGGTTTTATGGGGGTTTTTTGTTCTTTGATGTATTTTGTTTGTCTGTTTTAATATGCTGTGCACCGCCCTGAGTCCTACGGGAGAAGGGCGGTATATAAATTAAATTATTAAATTAAATTAAATTAAAAACAAGAAAGTCCAGTTTTGAATAGAGCTGGAAGGGACCTTGGAGGTCTTCTAGTCCAGCCCCCTGCTCAAGCAGGAGAACCTATACCATCTCAGACAGGTGAATGTCCAGTCTCTTCTTTAAAATCTCCAGTGATGGAGCGCCCCTGATTTCTGGAGGCAAGCTGTTCCACTGGTTAATTGTTCTCACTGTCAGGAAGTTTCTCCTTAATTCCAGGTTGCTTCTCTATTTGATCAGTTTCCAACCATTGTTTCTTGTCTTGCCCTCTGGTGCTTTGGAGAATAACCTGACCCCCCTCTCCTTTGTGGCAGACCCTCAAATACTGGGAAAAGCACCTTTGGGACTATATAAATTTGTTTAAAAAACAAACAAAAACAAAATGTCTTTTCATGACTTCTAAGGTGAGGCCAGGGCATGATGTCACGTCTCTCTTGCACCGGATGTGGCAATTCTTAAAAAAAGGGAAGAAACCCACAGAAGGAAGCCCAGAAGGCTGAACATTGGTAAGCCCAACTGGCTGCCTTCCGAGACTGCCAGGAAGCAAAACCCCTCATTTGCCCCCCTCCCAGAGTCTCTAGTCCCACAAGTGGTGACCACAGGTAGTCCTTGACTTACGACCTTTCATTTAGTGACCGTTCAAAGTTACAACGGCACTGAAAAAAGTGACTTATGACCGTTTTTCACACTTACGACCAGTGGTGGGATTCAAACAGGTGAACAACTGGTTCTGTGTGTGGATGCCGCTTCCGGAAGTCCATTCTGGGCCTGGGCAACCAAAAATTAGCTACCGGTTCTGCCGAAGTGTTGGGAACCGGCTGAATCCCGCCCCTGCTCACGACCCTTGCAACATCCCCATGGTCACGTGATCGAAATTCAGAGGCTTACCAAGTGACTCATATTTATGACGGTTGCAGCGTCCCCGTGGTCACGTGATTTCCCCCTTTGCCACCTTTCTGGCAAGCAAAGTCAATGGGACGCTAGATTCACTTAACAACCTCAGCGATTCCTTTTACAACGGTGGCAAGAAAGGTCGTAAAGCGGGGCCAACTTCACTTAACTGCCGTCTTGCTTAGCAAAGGAAATTTGGGGCTCAGTTTTGGTCTGCCCTTCCAGGTCCAGGAGCCCCCCCCCCGAGAGCCAGGAGTGAAACCCCTCATGGGGGGTCAAAGGAGCCCCTCGCCCTCCTTCCTTGGGGGCAGAACAGTCCGGGGGGGGGCTCGATGGGGGGGAAATCTACAAGAGTGCCCCAACCTCAAGAGGGGGTCTGGCAGGCCCCGCCCGCTTCCTCGAGGGGGGGCCTCCCTGGGCGGGGGTGGGGGGAGAGAGAGAGAGAGAGAGCTAAGCCTGCCGTTGCCGGGCAACGCGCGCCGCTTCCGGGTTGGGGGCCGTCGCGCGGCGGTGACGTCAGGGAGGCGCGCCCGCGGCCCGGGAGGCTCGGCGGAGCATGGGGGCCGCCCGGGAGGTCGAGCCGCCGCCGGCGCAGGACGAGGAGCCCGACGACGAGGAGGAAGAGGAGGCGGCGGCGGCCGGGGCGGGCGACGGGGAGCCGGCGGCCGGGGCGGCGGTGAGGGCGGGGCCTGCGGGCGGGGGGGGAGGGGGAGCGAGAGGGCGTGGCCGGCGGGCGCCTCTGACCCTCCCTCTTTCTCCCCCCC
>NW_015390922.1:18043-24011 GCF_001527695.2 Protobothrops mucrosquamatus | reverse complement strand
TGGGGAAGCTAGATTTAACAACTGCTGTGATTCACTTAACAACTGGGGCAGGAAAGGGCGTAAATGAGGCAAACTCACAGAACTGTCTCGCTTAGCGACAGAAATATTGGGCTCCATTGGGGTCGTAAGTCGAGGACTGCCTGCAAATGCCACCCGTTCTGTCCTCGGTGTCGCGAAGCCTTCCGACCCTGAGGGGGCCCTCCCTTCTCTCCAGTTTTTCCAAAAGGCGGCAGGGAACGTGCGCGAGAACGTGGGCGAGGACGTGGACACGGAGCAGCTCATCCAGGAGACGTGTCGCAGCTGCCTGGAGCAGGTGGGGGGGGCTGCGGCTGCAGCACTGCCCGTTCTAAGAAAGCGCTGCTCTTGAGCGCAGGATGGTGGGGCGGGAGAGGGGCAGGCAGCCCCCCCTGGGCGAAGGGAAGGCCCTACTTCTCCTTTTTCTTCCGTTCTCTCTGTCTTGTTTGGGCAAAGGCCGATGGGAGCCCTAGCAAGCTGCGGATCGAGGGTGACCATTGAGTGTAGTAGTCGGTTGCAGTATAATATAATATAATATAATATAATATAATATTATAATATAATATAATATAATATAATATAATATAATATAATATAATATAATATAATATAATATATAATATAATATAATATAATATAATATAATATAATATAATATAATAATATAATACAAAAATGGTGGCTGGAATTGGGTATGTCTAGTTTAATGAAACGAAAGACAAGGGATGACAGGATAGCAGCCTTCCAGTATCTGAGGGGCTGCCCCAAAGAAGAGGGAGTCAAGCTATTCCCCAAAGCGCCTGAAGGCAGGACAAGGAGCAACAGAGGGAAACTCAGCAAGGAGAGAAGCAACCTAGAACTAAGGAGAAACTTCCTTGACAGTGAGGACAGTTAAGCAGAGGAACAGCTTGCCACCAGAAGTTGTGGGTGCTCCAACACTGGACGATTTTAAGAAGAGACTGGACAGCCATTTGTCTGGAATGGTATAGAGTCAACTGCTTGAATAGAGGGTTAGACTAGATGACCTCCAAGGTCCCTTCCAACTCTGTCATCCTAGTACAGGGGTAGGCAACCTTGGCTCTTTTATGACTCGTGGACTTCAACTCCCAGAATTCCTGAGCCAGCCCTGCTGAGGGGAAAGGGAGAGGTTTCCAAGCTGAGCCAGGCTGACTGAGGAATTCTGGGAGTTGAAGTCCACGAGTCATAAAAGAGCCAAGGTTGCCTACCCCTGTTCTAGTATGTAAAAGTAAAAAATTGAAGCTGCAGGTTATTGCCTTATTCTATGGTGCCAAAAGGAGCCGGAGACCAATGCTCTACTTTTTCTTTTCCCCTTTACCATACACATTTTCCTCCCCTATTTTCCCATTATTCACATTTTTCTTTGTATTTCTGCATTTGATATTTTGATAAACTAATAAAAGGTGAGTATTGAGACAGGGTGACCGTCGAAAGCGCATCCCTAAGCTGCTCAAATTAACGGAAGTAGGGGCTCAGTATGCCTTCACAGGCCATTGGCCTGTCTGGAGCCACCAGCCTCAGGGGTTCAGGGAGACTGACCGGCTCTCTCAGGCCGTCCTGATCGCCCTCCTCTCCCTGCAGGCCAAGCTTCTGTTCTGCGATGGGAAGAGGCCGATAGCCAGAGTTCCCCACGAACTGTCGGCCATCAAGGTAAAGGCCAAAAGCCAGGCTGGTGGGGGGGGGGGTCTGGCTAAGGCGCTGAGGGTCCCTTCGCCTCCCTGCTGGGAGAAGCCCCTGGCCATCTCTGCAGGGAGCACACCCACCTGGGGCAGGGAGCAGGTCTCGCTCTGCAGGCACCACTTTCTGTCTCTCTGTGCAGCGGGCGAAGCCCCTGGAAGACGAGATGAGCCAACAGGGGAGCCCCATCCCGAAAAAGGTAGGCCATTGGGGGAGCCCCTGGCAGAAGGCGGTTGGCGCTGCCCTTGGGCGGTCAGGAAACATTGATGAGGGGGGGTCTTCTCCTTGGCAGAGAAAGGGGAGACCGCCAGGACAGAGCCAGCCCAGTGACCGAGGTGCCTCAGGTGTCAGTGTGTGAGTAGAGTTTCCAGTCAGGGCTTTTTGGGGGGGGGGGCAATCTGTACTGGCCTGCGTTTGCCCTCTTCTCCCAGTGAAGCCTTGGGACCCCCCCCTCTGGCCAAAACCTCCCATTATAAGAGAAGGAGTAAACCAGGAAATGGGAGGGGGGGGTGTTCTTTTATAAGGAGGGTGGGAAGGCGCACCCAAGATTCGAACCTGGCACACAACTGGTTATGGCATGGAGGAGGGGGGGAGCAAGAAAGGTTCTTCCCCCAGAAGGACAAAGGCACGACGTTTGGCCGTCACAGCTTTGGCAGCCTCCCAAGACCCCCCCCTCTCTGTTTTTCAGGGGGAAGAGCAAGTCTTCTGAACCAGTTCAGAGGGACGGTCCGAAGGTACGCCGGGCATACGGAGCCCCCCTTGAGTTTGCAAAGCCATCCCAGGGGGAGGGAGCAGTTGGGGGGGCAGCCTCTCAGGCAGAGGCGAGGGGCTGGGGCTGGGGCTGGGGCTGGGCCCCACCCATCTGCAGGGCCTCTGGTCAGTTCCTGCTATGGACTGATGTCCACTCGCTTCTGGCCTTGCAGTGGGACCCCCTGCGCCTCACGGAGAGCACGAGCTTCGTCCTTGGGTCAAGAGCGAACAAGTAAGGGGGAGCCGGCGACACAGTCGTCCTTCTTCAAAGGGGGTGGGTGGGGGTCGCCCCTTGACCGTTGCAGACTGTAACCATTCCCGATCTGGATTCAGGGCCCTCGGGATGGGGGGCACCAGAGGCAGACTCTACATCAAGCACCCCCACTTGTTTAAGGTCAGTACGGTTTCTCTCCTGGGGAGTGGGGGGGGATCTTCCCCACCTGGCCACTGGGAATCTGAGTGGGTGGGGCATTTCTTAATTAGCCCACACGCCCCAGGGAGGACCCTGCCACGTGCTTTCGGCAAGAATGCCCCGGTTCCTCGGCCGTCAGGCCCAGAGGAGAGAAGCTGGCATCTGATCACAGATAGTCTTGACTTACGACCGATGGACACGGTTTGGAAGCTCTGAGGACCCCCACCCACACCCACCCACCCATTATGGTAGCCTTTGGGGCACTTGGCAGGCAGCCAGCATTTAAGGTGGTTGCAGTATTCCCATGCCCACACGACTGCCATTTTTGGTGGGCTTTTGCCAGAAATCAGCGTTTTACTTCCAGTTTCCAGCAAAAAAATGCTCATTGAGTACAGATGATCCTCAACTTACAACCACAATTGAGCCCAAAATTTCTGACGCTAAGCGAGACACTAGTTAAGTGAGTTTTGCCCCGTTTTAAAACCTTTCCTGACACTATTAAGGGAACCACTGCAGTTGTTAAGTTAGAAACACGATTGTTATGTGAATCTGGCTTCTCCATTGACGGGGAAGGTCGCAAAAGGGGATTGCGTGACCCCAGCAGACTGCGGCCGTTGTAAATGCGAACCAGTTGCCAAGCTTGGGAATTTTGATCAGGGGTGCTGCAACTGTCACGAGTGTGAAAACCGGTCCTAAGTCCCCTTTTTTTCAGTGCTGCTGTAACTTTGACTGGTCACTATATGAACTGTTGTAAATAGAGGACTGCCTGTAATGATTCACTTAAGAACAGCTGTGTTCGCTTAACTGCCGCAAAAGTTGTAAAATCAGGTGGGGTCCCGTGGCAACCTACTTAATGACCATCACCGCTTAGGACAGGCGTAGGCAACCTTGGCTCTTTTATGACTCGTGGACTTCAACTCCCAGAATTCCTGAGCCAGCCATGCTGAGAAAGGGAGAGTTTCCAAGCTGAGCCATGCTGGCTCAGGAATTCTGGGAGTTGAAGTCCATGAGTCATGAGGGGACTGTAGTTCCCTCATGCTGGCTCAGGAATTCTGGGAGTTGAAGTCTACGAGTCATGAGGGGGCCGTAGTTCCCCCATGCTGGCTCAGGAATTCTGGGAGTTGAAGTCCACGAGCCATAAAAGAGCCAAGGTTGCCTACCCCTGACTTAGGACCATAATTCCGGGCTCCTTTGTGGATGTAAGTTGAGGGTCGTGTACACTCTCACAGAGGCGGGATGACGTTTGGCTTGATCCTGTTTTCGGTTTGGCACCATGGGCTCCTGCGCGGCCCCCCGCCCTGGCTTGCAGGCAGCCACTTGCTTGACTCAACCAGGCCAAGGGCCGCGCTTCCACTGGGGGAGGCCCCTCTCGTTCCTGGGGTCTCCGTCCTTGGCCACTTTAAGACTTGTGGACTTCAACTCCCAGAATTCCCTGGGCAGCCATAAAGTCCACAGGTCTTAAGAGTTTGCTGTATAGCCCCTGGCATTGTCTCTGAGTCCCCCCTCCCCCGCCCCCCAAATCCTGAAGGACACCAAAGCTCAGGGCAGGGGATGCTTCCTCACTTCTGCCTCCCCCCCCCTCTTTCTCTTTCTCCCCCCAGTACGCAGCAGACCCACAAGACAAGCACTGGCTGGCTCAGGAGCAGTACATGAGGGCCACCGGAGGGAAAATGGTCAGTGGGGGCAGGGGGGACAGGGGGAGAAGCAGCAGGCAGGGGGGGTAGCAAGTGGCTCCTTTTCCTGGTCTGGGGTGTCTGGTCAAAGGAGGGGCTTCTGTCCAGTGCTTCTCCTGCAGGCAGGAGGGGCTGGAAGGGGGGGCTGGCCTCCCCTGATGCCCTCGCGGTCTCTCCCTGCACAGGCCTACCTGCTGCTGGAGGAGGACATCCAGGACCTGGCTGCCAGCGACGAGTACAGGTGAGGCTCAGGGAGGCAGGTGAGGTGCGCCCATTCCCAGGAGGCCGGAGCAGGGCAAAGGGTGGTCCAGCACACACACACCCCGTCCCTTTGAAAAGCTGTTAGTCTTGACCACCACCTCCTCTCTTCCTCTCTCCTCCTCTTCCTCCCCCTCTTCTTTTTCTTTCCTCCCTCTTCCTCCTCCTCTTCTTCCCTCTCTCCTCTTCTTCCTCCTCTTCCTCTTCTTCCCACTCCTCCTCCTCTTCCTCCCCCCCAGGGCTTCTCAGGACCTGAAGCTGGACGAGCTGAAGCCCTTCACCATCCCTTCCTGGATGATTGTGAAGATGCAGAGATACATGAAGACCCTCCGCAGCGACGGGGAGCAGCAGTTGCCGCAGCAACAGCCCCTCTCCCTGCCAGAGGAAATGCGGGAGACTTAAGGCCAGGCCTGGGCCGGGGTCTCTTGCCCCTCGTCGGCCACCGGGGACAGGGCTGCAGGGATGCTCCCGGGAAGCCCAGGAATGGGGGGGGGCAGCCTCCCCTCAGCCCTTTCCCTGCACGGGATCCTTCCAGGCGCTTCCCTCCTTTCCCGATTTTGTATTTGGAATCTTGTATTTGCTCTGTTGGAGGATTCAGGACGAGTGAAAAAAAATAAAGGCTTCTGATTGAACCTTCCGTGGCTACTTGAAGGGTACTTGAGGAGCAGGCAGGGGGGGGGGGAAGGGCAAAGGGGCTCCCTGGCTGGCATGCAGAGGGGCACCGTGACCCCTCAGCCCCACCCAGAGGGCTTTGGTGGGAAAGCTCTCCACAAAATTCATTTAGTGCACGAGTGAAAAGGTTGCGTCCTAAACGTTGCACCCTTCTTCCTTACCAGCAAAAGGCCTGGCAATAGCCAGGTTCATTTCACCGAGCTTTCACGTGGGTTGTTTTTGCTTAGCTTTTTGCACGGATCCTGCCATTGTGGCTTTTGCAGGGGGTGAAAAAGTCGAGAATGACCTGGACTGGGGCCCACTTCCCTGTGCACCGTTAAAATCAAGAGATGGTGGCGGGACATAAACATGGGGGGAAAATATTTGGGGTGAAAAGCCAAGGATCGAATGGGAAACCAGCTCTCGTGACCGCCTATCCGTCCCGAGAGCCGCATTCAATGCCCTAAAAGACGATCTACTGGAGGGGGAGGGGGAACAACCCCAGCCCCCCCCC
>NW_015390922.1:10738-17718 GCF_001527695.2 Protobothrops mucrosquamatus | reverse complement strand
AGAACGACGACCCCGGCGCCGTCGCCCGCGGGCCCGGCAAGGCGGCTGAACCCGGCGGGGTCGCCGCCCGGGGCTCCGTCCGCAGCAGGTGGGCCGGGCGCGGCCGGGGGGGGCGGGGGGTGGCCGGGCACGTGCGGGCCTGGCTTCGGGCGACCCGGGGGGGGAGGCGCCGCCGCCCGGGCTGACTTCGCTCTTTCTCGCCCCGCAGGCTGCAGCAGGAGCTGATGACGCTGATGGTGAGCCTGGGGGGCTCTGTGCGCCCGGGAGGGGGGGGAAGGGGGGGCTTTCCCCGGTCTGCGACCGCCTCCGTCCCCCGCAAACGGCGGAGGGCGATGGCCGCTCCCGAAGCGAAGCGCCCCGGGGCGCCTCTGATCCGCCTGGCTTCCCCTGGCAGATGTCTGGCGACAGCGGCATCTCGGCCTTCCCGGAGTCGGACAATCTCTTCAAGTGGATCGGGACCATCAACGGCGTGGCTGGGACGGTGAGCGGGCCGAGGAGGGAGGAGGGCGGGGGTTGGGCCCCGCAGGATTCGCCTCCGGCTCCTGTCCCCCCCCCCTTCCCCTCCCCCAACCCGGCAGCCTTTCACGCTCTGCAAATAAAGCGGCGAAGCAGGCGCGGCCCCGGTTGCCAAGCGCTGATGTTGACGAGGGAACGCTCAGATGCGTGAAAGAAGCGGCGATGGGGCCGGTGAACGGGGCAGATTGTCTGCCCACTCCACTGGCAGGCAGGCGGGGGGAGAGGGGGGTTCTGATGCCCTCGTGGGAGCCCCTTGTGGTCATCAGGAGCTCCTGGGGAGGGAAGCCTCCTTCCTTTGACCAGCCAGAACCCTCTCTGACTGTTGGGGGAGGGGTTTCTGGACAGATGCCCCCAGCTGCAGAAACGGGATTTTCCCCCCCCCCCCAAAAGATCAGCCGCACTCTGGGACAATGGGCTTTCAAGCGGAAAACAGGTGGTGAAGGAAACTATTGGGGCCACACAGGAAAAGGGGGAGGCCCCAGAGAGGGTCCTGCCCTCCCCCGTGCCACGCCTGATCTTTTCCCCCTCCCCTTTTGCAAATGCAGGTCTATGAGGACCTGAGGTACAAGCTGTCCTTGGAGTTCCCCAGCGGGTACCCCTACAACGCCCCCACCGTCAAGTTCCTCACCCCCTGCTACCACCCCAACGTGGACCTTCAGGGGAACATCTGCCTGGACATCCTCAAGGACAAGTGGTCGGCTCTCTACGACGTCCGGACCATTTTGCTCTCCGTCCAGAGCTTACTGGGAGGTGAGGAGGAAGGGGGGGCCTGGAATGGGGGGGCTAGCAGGAGGAGGATTTCTCTCCCCCCCCCCTCCAGCCAGCTGTGGAATTCCCACTGAAGCCTCTGAGCTGCACCCCAAGAAGTGGAGTTGAGAGGGAGGGGGTGCCACCCCAGGGCTTCCGTTGCCTGGAAGGGGGTGGGGGGGTCCTGGCTCTGCCGAAAAGAGTCATGCAGTAACTGACTGCCCTGTGCCAGGCGCGCTGCCGAGGCCTGGCAGAGTTCCCCGTCCCACCATGGCAGGGAGGAGGGAGGTGAATTTGATTCTGTTACAAAAAATGTGATTTGGGACCTTCTTTGCCACTTCAGAGCCAAACGTGGAAAGTCCTTTGAACACAGAGGCTGCCGAGCTTTGGAAGAACCAAGCAGGTGAGTAGCCGAGTCAGCTCGGACTGGTGGTGAGACACCAGGAGGCGGGGAGTTCTAGTCCCGCCTTAGAAGGAAAGCCAGCTGGGTGACTTTGGGCCAATCACCAGGAGACGGTGAGTTCTAGTCCCGCCTTAAGTAGGAAAGCCAGCTGGGTGACTTTGGGCCAATCACTAGGAGACGGTGAGTTCTAGTCCCGCCTTAGGCATGAAAACCAGCCTGGTGACTTTGGGCCAATCACCAGGAGACGGTGAGTTCTAGTCCCGCCTTAGCCAAGAAAGCTAGTTGGGTAACATCAGGCCAATCACCAGGAGACTGGGAGTTCTAGTCCTGCCTTAGAAGGAAAGCCAGCTGGGTGACTATGGGCCAATCACCAGGAGACTGGGAGTTCTAGTTCCCCCCTTAAGTAGGAAAGCCAGCTGGGTGACTTTGGGCCAGTCCTCTCTCTCAGCCCAGCCCACCTCACAGGGTTGTTGTTCTGGGGAAAACAGGAGGAAAAAGGAGTATTGGCCATATTCACCATCTTAGTTTCCTATAAAGGCAGAATGAAATGCTAACAAATAAGGAAATCTCCCGAGAAGAGAACCCTTCGAAAGACGCCCCCTCCCCCTCTCCCCAGCACTGAGGGAGAGTTGCAGAATGCAACTTGGGCTGTGGTGGGGTCCTTTTCTTTATTTTAAGAGCTTCATGAGGACTTGGATCTTTCTTGTCTGAAAGTGGTGGAGGCAAGCAACTTGGTTCCTTTTGGCTTACCTTCTCCGGCATCTTTGTCTTTTGAAGGCAGCTGCTTTGTGCGGTGCAGGCAGTCCTCTACTTACAACAATTCGTTTAGCGCAGGGGTAGGCAACCTCGGCTCTTTTAGGACTCGTGGACTTCAACTCCCAGAATTCCTGAGTCAGCTATGCTGACTCAGGAATTCTGGGAGTTGAAGTCCACGAGTCCTAAAACAGCCGAGGTTGCCTACCCCTGGGCTAGTGACTGTTGGAAGTTACGACAACACTGAAAAAAGTGGCTTAGGACCATTTTTCACACTTGTGACCGTTGCAGCATCCCCGCGGTCATGTGACCCACATTCAGCTGCTTGACAACTGGTTCATATTCATGACGGTCGCCGTGTCCCGGGGTCCTATTTTTGCATAAGTAAAGTCCACGGAGAAGCCAGATTCATGTAACCAAACGTGTTACTAACTGAACAATGCTGCGATTCGCTTAACTGTGGCAAGAACAGTCGTAAAACGAGGCAAAACTCACTTCGCAAATTTCTCATTTAACCACAATAAATTTGGGGCTCCGTTGTGGCTGTAAGTAAAGAACCACCTGTATAGTTTTTACAGCTGCAGAGTTTCACGGCTGCAGGGGAGCAGGCACACAATTGCACAAAAGAATTGCCGTCCCCTTGGATCTTTGCCCAGCTCTGTTGGGGGTGGATGGGCAGGATTTGATGCCCAGAAAACCTTTGGCTGAATTTGGCTCCGTCTTCACCCTTTTTTCTAAACGCAAAACTGTCTCCGGGGTCCTTACTCTGTCCCTGTTGTCTCTTCACACAGCCTACAGAAAATACCTCCACGAATCCTATCGAAAACACATGAAGAGTCAGGATACTTGATGTCCTTCCAGCCAGCACACCACTTCGCTGGTGGGGGGCCCACCAGTCTTTTTTATCTTCTGTTTTATCCTTGTGATTTCTGTACGTCAGCCCCTATTGTATTATAGATCATTTCAAAGTTTATCTGGCTTTTCCCGTGGTGTTAATGTATAAATAAACTTCCCTTGTTTTTATAAAGTGATGCCTATTTGAGTTTGGGAGTGGGTTTCAGTGAATTGAAAAAAAAAGGGCAGAGAAGAGTAATAAATATGATCGGGTCTGGAGGCTAAAACATACAAAAAACAGTTGCAAGAATTGGGTATGTCTTGTGTAAAGAAGAGAAGGATGAGGGGGGACATGATAGCAGTCTTCCAGTATCTCAGGGGCTGCCCCAAAGAAGAGGGAGTCAAGCTATTCTCCAAAGCGCCTGAAGGCAGGACAAGAAGCAACGGATGGAAACTAATCAAATAGAGAAGCAACCTAGAACTAAGGAGGAATTTCCTGACATTGAGAACAATTAATTGGTGGAACCACCTGCCTCCAGAAGTTGTGAATGCTCCAACACTGGAAGTTTTGAAGAAGAGACTGGACAGCCATTTGCTGGCTGAGGAATTCTGGGAGTTGAAGTCCACACGTCTTAAAAGTGGCCAAGTTTGAAGAGCCCTGGTTTGGCTCCAGTGAGAAAAGACTGGTACCCCTAAGCCTTGATGGTCCATGGTCATTTTCCAGTTGTACCTAGTACCCCAGAAGAGGGGGGGGGAGCAATATTTCCAAGCCACTCTGCAGAATGGGAGGGGAGGTCAAAGAGAGCTGGGAGGCAAGGCTGGAGACCTCCCGAACGCTGCAGTTTTAAATGCTAGTTATTTTCTTGTCCTCAAATCTCCCTCCAGTCTAAGTGAGTTTTGCCCCATTTTGTGACTTTTCTTCCCACCGTTGTTAAGCGAATCTGGCTTCCCCATTGAATTGGCTTTAGTCACAAAAGGGGAGGTCACAAAAGGGGATCCCAGGGCCCATGGTGTATAATTGCACCAGCCTTTAGGATCCTCCTGTCCTTTTCACATGGAGCCCCTTGGACTCCGATCCCGGACATGTCTGGGGGGGCTTTCCCTCCTCCCTCCGAGAACCTCCAGCAGACACAGCGGAAGTCACAAACTTTGGCTTGCAAGGGGAGCCAGGAAATTGCCTTTCTGGAAGAAATTGTCCCGCCCCATCCTTGAGGACAGGTGTTCCTAGACAGCCCCCCCCCTCAGATGTCTTAGGTGACCCTTGCCAGGGAGTTGCATCCCCTCCTGGGGAGCCCTGCTGCCCTTAGACCTGGGTCACCCCCCCCCCAGGGGCTCCAGTAGACAGGTGTAATCCTGGGCATTGGGGGGGGGTGCTGAGGTGGAGAGCTGCCCCACAGGATTATCACCAGCTTGGAACACTTTGAGTCTGCATTGTGTCTCATTGTTCCTTGTGGGGTGTATTGTCTTACTGCTTAGTTTTGTTGTGTGGACTGCTCACAGTGGAGTGGAGAGGGAGAGATAGGAAGGAAGGAAGGAAGGAAGGAAGGAAGGAAGGAAGGAAGGAAGGGAGAGATAGGAGAAAGGGAGGGAAGGAGGGAAGGAAGAAAAGGAAGGAAGGGAAGGGTGGGAGGGAGAGAGAGATTAAAAAAAGGAAGGGAAGAATGGGAAGGAGAGATAGGAGGAAGGAAGAAATAGGAAGGAAGGGAAGGGAAGGGTGGGACGGAGAGAAAGAGGAGAAAAAAGGGAGGGAAGGAAGGGAAGAATGGGAGAGAGAGATAGGAGGAAGAAAGAAATAGAAAGGGAGGAAGGAAGAAAAGGATGGAAGGAAGGAAGAAAAGGAAGGGAAGGGTGGGAGGGAGGGAGGGAGAGAGAAAAAGGGAGGAAGGAAAGGAAGGGAAGAATGGGAGGGAAAGAGGAGGAAGAAAGAAATAGAAAAGGAAGGAGGGAAGGGAAGGGTGGGACGGAGAGAGAGAGATAGAAAAAAAGGGAGGGAGGGAGGGAAGAATGGGAGAGAGATAGGAAGAAGAAAGAAAAAGAAGGAAGGGAAGAATGGGAGAGAGATAGGAGGAAGAAAGAAATAGGAAGGGAGGGAGGGAGGGAGGGCTTGGCTTCTCGTTCCACAGCCACCTTCCACGGTGAGGGAGAGGAGGGGTCAGTGCCCCCCACTCAGGAAGGGGATCCAGAGCCGTTCAAGGCAGCTCAGCTGCCACCATGGAGCAGCCCTGTTTATCGTCCATTTCTTCCAGGAGGCTGGCAGATACATGGCCGGGCACAGAGGCCAGCCTGCCTTTGGGCTTGCAGGTGGGGTGGGAGAGGTTAAGATGCCTCCCTTCCCCCCCCCATGCCCTGCTTTCTCCCTTGAGCCAGCCTGGGACGGGGGGGGGACAAGGTGCCCTGCCCTGATGCCCAGGGAGAGGCAGGAGCCCCACGCCTCCCGGAGCCCCCCCACTCCTTCCCCCTCCACAGGGTTTAGTTCCTCCAAAGGGAATGTAAGTGTACTCCTTGGACGACCCCTCCCCCTGCCTGGCATGAATGATGGGGCCCACCCAGAGGACAAGAAGGGGGGGTCTTGCCTATCTCCCCCTCCCTAGCCAGGCAGCCTCTCGGGGGGGTTGAGGGACGATGATGCTTCCGCAACCGAACTCAGCCCCGCAGCCCTTCTGCTTCCAGTCCGCTGCTCTTTATTGAGGTGTCAGTGTTCAAAACAGGCTTTCAGAGCTGGGGATGATGGGATCCAGAGTTTTGCTGAAGAGGCGTCTCTGAGCTGTGCAGAGCAAGCTGGCGCAGGAGCAGGGGGTTCGGGGGCTCGGCGGGGCTGGGGGGGAGCTGCCCCCTCCCACTGGCCGGTCTGCCAGGAATGTCTCGACGCTTTACTGCACACCCTCCATCATCTTGAGGAACTCTGGGGGGGGGAGATGGAGATGGGTCAGCCCCCCCAGCAAGGATGGGCAGCAAGCACCCCCTCCCAGATGGGGTCTGGAGGAGCCAAGGAGGGCAGCCCCCCACAAAGGGACGCCCAGCACCCCCCAACCTGAATTGCTCGGGGGTTCCAGGAAGGGCTTTGGCCGGGGGTCTTGGCCCCTAAGGTCCCAAACTCCATGTAGGGAGAAGGCTGGATCAGGGCCTTTCTCCCCCTGGGGGGGACAGGAGGGAGGGGAGCTATGGGTCAGCCCCCAAGAAGCTCCGTCCGTCCGTCCATCCATCTGAGCTGCTCACCATCGAAATCAATCCTCCCATCGTTGTTTTTGTCTCCGTCCCTCATCAGTTCCTGGATCTCCCCTTCCGAGACCGCCTCCCCAGACATCCGGAAGATCTCCACCAGCTCTTCGGCATCCAGGAAACCATCGGCATTCCTGGCAGGAAAGGGGGAAGGAACGGAAAAGCTGAGGTGGGGCAAACATCTCCCCCACTGTGGCCACTGTCAGCTGAGCAAAGCTGGCCCAGAAGCACGGAGGGCACATCCTGTCCGGTTGCCCAGTCCGGCTGAGTGCCACAAGGCCCCCCTGGGACTCGGAAAGCCCCAGACCAGGAGTAGGCAACCTTGGCTCTTTTATGACTGGTGGACTTCAACTCCCAGAATTCCTGAGCCAGCTATGCTGAGGGGAAAGGGAGAGGTTTCCAAGCTGAGCCGTGCTGGCTCAGGAATTCTGGGAGTTGAAGTCCACGAGTCATGAGGGGGCCATAGTTCCCCCATGCTGGCTCAGGAATTCTGGGAGTTGAAGTCCAC
>NW_015390922.1:4605-10317 GCF_001527695.2 Protobothrops mucrosquamatus | reverse complement strand
AGGAATTCTGGGAGTTGAAGTCCACGAGTCATGAGAGGGCCATAGTTCCCCCATGCTGGCTCAGGAATTCTGGGAGTTGAAGTCCACGAGTCATGAGGGGGTCATAGTTCCCCCATGCTGGCTCAGGAATTCTGGGAGTTGAAGTCCACCAGTCATGAGGGGGGCATAGTTCCCCCATGCTGGCTCAGGAATTCTGGGAGTTGAAGTCCACGCGTCATAAAAGAGCCAAGGTTGCCTACCCCTGCCCCAGACCGTCCCACCTCTGCAGCCTCAACACCAGCTGAGAGCAGAACCAGAAGGCAGAATAACAGAGTAGGAAGGGGCCTTTAAGGTCTTCTAGTCCAACCCCCTGTTTAAACAGGAGACCCTAGACTAGGTCGGACAGTGTTCAGACTTGAATACTGGGCCCTGTCTAACAAAACGAAATTCAGTGTAGAGAAAATAAGATTTTACACTTAGGCAAGAAAAGCCAAACGTACAGGGGCAGATTAGGTGAAACCTGGCTCCATAGCGGTAACTGTTAGATTTTGGAGCCCGAGTGGACAATCACTTAAATGTGAGCCAGCCAGCCAAATAAACCCTGTGCAATCCTAAGCTGCATTAACAGAGGGATTTAACTGTGATCACGTGAGGTACTAATACTATACAGCCTGAGTAAGACCACACCTAGAATACTGCAACCAATTTTGGTCTCCACACTATAAAAAAGATGCTGAGACTCTAGAAAGAGTGCAGAGAAGAGCAACAAAGATGATCAGGGGACTGGAGGATAAAACTTACAAGGAACGGTTGCTGGAATTGGGGATGTCTAGTTTAATGAAAAGAAGGACGAGGGGGGACAAGATAGCAGCCTTCCAGTATCTCAGGGGCTGTCCCAAAGAAGAGGGAGTCAAGCTATTCTCCAAAGCGCCTGAAGGCCGAACAAGAAGCAACGGATGGAAACTAATCAAGGAGAGAAGCAATCTAGAACTAAGGAGAAACTTCCTGACAGTTAAAACAATTAACCAGTGGAACCACCTGCCTCCAGAAGCGGTGGATGCTCCAACACTGGAAGTTTTTAAGAAGAGACTGGACAGCCATTTGTCTGAAATGGTATAGCGTTTCCTGCCTGAGCAGGGGGTTGGACTAGATGACCTCCAAGCTCCCTTCCAACTCTGCCATTCTGATTCTGAAGGTCTGAAGAGTCTCACCTCCACTGGAAAGGCAAGGTCCATCAGGTAAGCCCTGACCTGCCCCGCTAGCCAAGGATTAGCCCAGAGGGCAGGAGGTAGCTGCTCCCCACAATTGCTTTCTCTTCCGGGCCACGCAGGGAGCCACGGAGGCGTGGAATCCTACAGCCGTGGGCTAACTTTTGAGGAGGACAGACATGTCGAAGAATCTTCATTTGAGAACGTGGGCAAGAATGGACGACTCGGTCCACTGAATGCGCCCCCCCCTCTGCTTGGCTGCAGCACCAAGTGGCCCAGTGGGGAAGGCACCAGGCTAGACAGTGGGAGGGAGGGAATTCTAGTCCCACCTTAGCCACGAAAGACGGCTGGGTGACATTTTGGGCCAATCACCAGGAGACGGTGAGTTCCAGTGCCGCCTTAGACACAAAAGCCCTATGAATAACTTTTGGGCCAGGCCCTCTCTCCTGGCCCAGCCCACCCCACAGGCTTGTTGTTGTGGGGAAAATAGGAGGTGTATTCTTAAGTGGGCTCCTGGGCTCCAAGATCACCGCAGATGGGGACTGCAGCCAAGAAATTAAAAGACGCTTGCTCCTGGGGAGGGAAGCTATGGCAAATCTAGGCAGCATACTCAAAAGCAGAGACATCATCACCCTGCCAACAAAAGTGCGTGTAGTCCAGGCCATGGTTTTCCCAGTTGCCATGTGTGGCTGTGAAAACTGGACCCTAAGAAAGGCTGAGCGCCAAAGAATGGAGGCCTTTGAACTCTGGTGCTGGAGAAGACTCCTGCGAGTCCCCTGGACTGCAAGGCGATCCAACCGGTCGGTCCTAGAGGAGATCAACCCCGACTGCTCTTTAGAAGGCCAGATCCTGAAGCAGAAACTCAAGTACTTTGGCCACCTAATGAGAAGGAAGGACTCCCTGGAGAAGAGCCTGATGCTGGGAAAGACGGAGGGCAAGAGAAGAAGAAGGGGACGACAGAGAAGGAGGGGGCTGGATGGAGTCCCTGAAGCAGCAGGCCTGAGCTTCAATGGACCATGGCATCGGACCTGGCTACCTTCGAGACCGCCTTCTGCCACAGATTACCCCCCACCGACCTGTACGCTCCCACAGAGAGGGTCTCCTCAGGGTGCCGTCAACCAGACAGTGCCGGCTGGCGACCCCCAGGGGGAGGGCCTTCTCGGTGGGAGCTCCCACCCTCTGGAACGAGCTGCCCCCAGAGATCCGGGTGATTCCGGATCTCCCCTCCTTCCGCCGCGCCCTCAAGAGTTGGTTGTTTCAGCGGGCAGGACTGGCCTAGGGGTATTTAAATTGGTTTTAACAAAATTTTAGTAGAAGCGGCCTATTCAAATATTTATTTTTAATCATTTTTAAATTTTGTATGGTATTGTATTATTGTTTTTAAACCGGCTGTAAGCCGCCCTGAGTCCTCCGGGAGAAGGGCGGGGTATAAATTTAATAAAATGAAAAAATGAAATGAAATGACTCCAGAAGATGGGAGAGGACAGGAAGGCCTGGAGGAACGTGGTCCATGGGGTTGTGATGGGTCAGACACGACTTCGCAACTAACAACAATTCTTAAGTGCATTGGCCACTTTGAGTTCCTTATGAGGTTATAAAGAACCCCTGTTTGAGAGAGAGGGGTGGTTTAGAAATATGAAATATAACAGAGTTGGAAGGGACCTTGTAGGTCATCTAGTCCAACCCCCCACCCAGGCTGGAGACCCTACAGACCCTATATAACTAAATAAAGATGAGATAGAAATCTAATGAATAAATAAGAAGCATCCTCCCGCTCCCCCAAGGCCAGCCTGCCCCCCCCCCCCAGCAGACCCCCATCCCTGCCCTGCCCAAGGACCCAGGAGCCCACCTGTCAAAGATGCGGAAGCACTCGGCCAGCTCCTCCTCGGACTTGCCCTTGGCGTCCTCCTTCATCTGCCTCACCATCATCACCAGGAACTCCTCGAAGTCGATGGTTCCGCTGCCTGCGGGGGGGGTCCCAGCCCAGAGTTAGGGGGGGTTTCCCCAGGTCCCTCTCCTCCCCCCCTCCCGGCTTCTGCCCCCTCTCACCATCCTCGTCCACCTCCTCTATGATGGCGTCCAGCTCCTCCTTGGTGGGCGTTTGGCCCAGCATCCGCATGACCGTCCCCAGCTCCTTGGTGCTGATGTCGCCCCCCCCATCGGCATCAAACATGTCAAAGGCGGCCTTGAACTCTGCGGGGGGGGCACAAGGGGGGGGCTCAGCCTCTGCCGGAGAAAGGCAGGGCGCCCCCGCCTCCCTGCTCTCCCCATTGCCAAGACGGCCACTGGGCCGGGCACCAAGGCCAAACATTCAGAAGTGGCCTTGACTTACAGCAGTTTCATTTAGTGACCGCTCGGAGTTACAACGGCACTGAAAAAAGTGACTTGGGACCGGTTTTCACACTCGCAACCCCTGCAGCACCCCCCCCTCCAAGGTCACGTGGCCAAAATTCAGAGGCTTATTTATTTATTTATTTATTTATTTATTGTTTAAATTTATATGCCGCCCTCTCTCCCTTACGGGACTCAGGGCGGTGAACAGGCAATAATAAAAATCACAGTAAATATTACATAAAAGCCTGCTCTAAAATATAAAACCCCTAACAAAACCCAATCAAAACTACGCCAGGCCGGCCGCATGGAACAGATGAGTTTTCAGGGCTTGGCAACTGACTCGTATTTATGACGGTCGCAGCGTCCCAGTTGGGTCAAGAGATCC
This sequence comes from Protobothrops mucrosquamatus, assembly GCF_001527695.2. NCBI lineage: Eukaryota > Metazoa > Chordata > Lepidosauria > Squamata > Viperidae > Protobothrops > Protobothrops mucrosquamatus. The sequence continues at coordinate 6,411 of NW_015390922.1, read as the reverse complement.
CCCTTTTGCGACCTTCTGAGAAGCGAAGCCGATGGGGAAGTCAGATTCACTTAACAACCATGTTATTAACTGAACAACTGCAGCGATTCACTTAACAACAGTGGCAAGGTTGTAAAACGGGGCACGACTCACTTAACAACTGTTTGGGGCTCAATTGTGGTTGTAAGTCGAGGACTAGCCTGACACCCCTGGCCAAACTCTACTATGCCCCTCTGGGCACCCAGAGCCCCCCACTCCTCCCTCCGATGCCCCCCCCCAGGGGCTGCCCTCACCGCCCTGCCCCGTCCGGCAGACTCACCCGCAATCATCTCCTCGCTGAGGTAGGAGCGGGCCTCAGCCTGCTGGTCCGTCTGCAAGGCAAAGACAGGGGTGACCGAGGGCCGGGGAGGGGGCCCAGTGGGGCCTGCCTAGGGGAAACCAGTGCCCCCCCATCCCATCTGACCTGAGTCCCAGGGCCCTTCACAGCATCTTCTGTGGGCACCGGGGGCTCCTCACCCCGAAAGCAGGACAGCCGCCCACCCACCCACCCACCCCTCTACTTTTCGGCTGAAAGGGAAGAGGCAGCCGCAACCAGGGATGGGGACCCCTGTGGGGAAGGACTGCCAGAGAAGGGCAGGGGGGGCAGGGACCTCCATCCTTTCTTCCTCGGGTCCTTCCAAGCAGAGTCGTGGCCCCAGATGAAGCCCAAGTTGAGGTCTGGAGAGCTGCTGAGGGACAGTCTCCAAGTCTGCCTGGCTGGAGAATCTGGCTGCTCCTCCCGGGGGCAGCTGCTCTTGTCCTCCTTCCCTCCCCCCTGGGTCCCAGGCCCCGTGCCCTCCTCCTTGGTCCCTGGCCCAGAGGCAGGCGGCCAGCGCGGGGTGGGGGGGGGCTTCTTGAGACGCGGGCTATTCTTAGCCAAACTGGAGCTGCCGGGAGCGCCTTCTAGGGGCGGCTCCAGGCGGGCTGCCAGCCAGACCCGCACCTGTCCAGCCCCCCCCCACCCCCCCACCCCCCGGATTGGGTTACTCCTTCAGGAGGCTCTTGGGGCTGTGAGATGCCCAGGCAGCCCTGGCGCCTCCTGACCCGGGGCTCAGCTTTCCCCGACGGCCAGCTCCTCCTTTTCGCAGCCCTCCCGCCTCGCCGGAGGTCCCCGGGGACGCCGAATCCCACCCCCTCTTGCCCCCCCCCACAAACCTCCCCTAACCCCTTCAGGTAAAGCAGCAGAAGTCACCCACCCGGTCTCCCCCACCCCCACTGCCCAGTCCCCCCCAGTCGCCCCAGCAGCCTCGGCCAACGGGTCGCGGTGCCCCCCCGGCCCCACACAGGGCGGCTCCGCCAGAGCCCGGCTTGTGTCCTGGCCGCTTCCTCGCCGCTCCTGCGCTGGCCCTGGGCGCCGGGGCCGCCCTGTCCCACGGGACACTCGACCAACCAGTCCAGCCGGCCGTCGGTGCGCAGGCGGCGCTCCCGTCCGGCGTCCCGGCAGGAGGGTCAGCTCCAGCCGTCCTGGCGCCGTCCATCCCCGGGCTCCGGGCCCGGGCTCTTACCATGCTTACCATGTTGGCAGGTGTCACCCCGGGGCCACCCACAGAACAGAACCTCCGTGTCCCCCTCCGGTCTGAGCAGGTGGCAAGCGCTGCCCCGCCCGCCGGCCGGACCCCTTTGTACCCCGGAGGCCGGCAGGGGCCCCCCCCGGACCCTCCGATTGGGCGCCAGGGGAGGCAGCCCTGCCCGGGGGGCCAATCCCCTCCGGCCTCACCTGTCGATTGGTCAGCCGGGCGTTTTACCAAATTTAGCCAAGGTTCTCCCGGCCGGGAGGGAAGGGGGGGG
>NW_015390922.1:0-4140 GCF_001527695.2 Protobothrops mucrosquamatus | reverse complement strand
TTCTACCCAAAGTCCTCAGGAAGAGGCCGGACAGCCACTTGCGTGGAAGAGCAGAGGGTCTCCTGCTTGAGCAGACGGGGTTGGACTAGAAGACCTCCAAGGTTCCTTCCAACTCTGGTGTTCTGTTCCGTTCTGTCCAGGGACTGCAAGGAGGACCAGGTCCAATCCAAATCAAGCTCCAGCAAGGTCCTCTCCCCATCCAGGTGAGGAAACTCTGCCCATGCTCAAATCCACCTGGACTTTCCTATCCTCTGTGCTCCATCAGGAAGCGTTCGCAGGCAGCTCCTTTCACACGAAGCAGCTGCCCTGCTCTGGTTTCCCCTCGTCTTCAGAAGAGAGTTTGGCCCTGGGGAGAGCGGAGGCAGGGGAGGCAGGCTGCCAGGGAGGGGGGGGCACAGGCCAGGGGGCTGCACCGGCCAAGAGAGTCAGACCAGGAGCAGCGGGCTGACACCAAGGCAGACCTTGGCTTCACGCTCTGTCCCTTCCCTTGGGTCTGTAATGATGGACACCCAGCTGTTCACCCCAACTCAGGGCAGTTTCCACACCCACCAGACCCCTTAGGGCTCCTCCGGAGACTGGCACCCACCCAGCAGCCCCTTCCAGGAGCATCAGCCAGAGCACTGCTCTTCTGCTGAGACTAGGGGTCTCCAGGTTTAAGACTTGTGGACTTCAAATCCCAGAATTCCCCAGACTGCGATGCACCTGAAGGCAGGACGAGAAGCAACGGATAGAGACTACTCCAGGAGAGAAGCAACTTGGAATTTCCTGACAGCAAGAACAATTAACCAGTAGAACGGCTTCCCTCCAGAGGTTGTGGATGCTCCATCACTGGAGGCTTTTAAGAAGAATAGAATAGAATTTGGAAAGAATAAAAATAAGAATAGAATAGAATAGAATGGAATGGAATGGAATGGAATGGAATAGAAGCTGGAAGGGACCTTGGAGGTCTTCTAGTCCAGCCCCCTGCTCAAGCAGGAGAACATATACTGTCTCAGATAAGTGATTGTCTAACCTCTTCTTAAAAACTTCCAGTGATGGAGCGCCAACAAATTCTGGAGGCAAGGAGTTCCACTGGTTAATTGTCCTCACTGGCAGGAAGTTTCTCCTTGATTCCAGATGGCTTCTCTCCTTGATCAGTTTCCAACCATTGTTGGACAGCCATTTTTTTGAGGATGGCATAAGGTCTCTTGCTTGCGCAAGGGGTTGGACTAGAAGACCTCCAAGGCCCCTTCCAATTCTGTTGGAGGTTGATGGGGATATACAGGTAATCCTCGACTTGTGACTACAACCAAGCCCAAAATTTCTGTTGCTAAGTGAGATGTTTGTTCAGTGTATTTTGCCCCATTCTATGACTTTTACTGCCTCGGTTGTTAAGTGAATCACTGCAGTTGTTAAGCCAGTACATGGTTAAACCGGTTGCCAAGGATCTGAATTTTGATCATGGGACCAGGGGGGTGCTGCAACGGTCCTAAGTGCGAAAAACAGGGATGTTGTAACTCTGAATAGTCATTAAATGAACTGTTGTAACAGTCACAACTGTTATGATTTGCTTTATAATCTTGCTAACTTAACAACTGCAATGATTCGCTTAATGACAGTGGCAGAAAAGGTTGTAAAATGGGGCAAAACTCACCTAACAAATGTCTCGTTTAGCAAGATAAATTTGGGGGTCAATTGTGGGCGTAAATCGAGGACTACCTGCATTTGATTTAGCTCACGTTGCTCCTGTTCGCCTGACTATCTTCTCTGCTGTAAATATAAATGTTACATAGGTTTATTTGTAAAAAAAAACTAGACGTTTGTGTCAGTGTCTCTAAGTTCATTTGGACACTTCCCTGATCCCGTGCCGGGCGAAGTGGGCTGGGGGGAGTAATCGGGAAAGCCCACCTCCCTCCAGGCTGCATCCCCCGTGTTCAAGCCCAACGTCCACTCACTTTTGGGCAGAAATGCACAGGATGAAAAACGGAGGCCGGACGGAGAGGCCAGGTGGAGGCCCTCTCTTAGGAAATAAATTGCCCTAAGCTTTGGGACTGACCTGCCTGGAAATTCCCTGAACTGGAAAACAAGTCTTACCAGAATGGCTGAATGGCCCCTTTCTTTGTTATCAGGACATTGCTTTGTCCAGGGTTGAGTGTGCCACAGGCAGAAGACACCCTGCTCGGTTCCAGCAAAGCATTTGGAGACATATTTCCTCAAAAGTGTGACTAGAGTCCATCGGAGTTGGGTGGCCAATAGATTTAAATTAATAAATTCAGCTGCATGGCGTGGCAGATAGAACGATAAACAGTTCGCTCAAAAATGAATGACGAGTGGCTTTTATTAAACTGCTGGAAGCTTCTGCATGGCTTCCCTCGTAGTCCGGCGCTTGGCTTCCTGCTCTTCAAGATTTTTCTTCAAGGACGTGGATAAAGAAAGAAAGCCGATTGAGGACTTGAAGATGGCACAAAATTGGGAGGGACACCAACACCCTGGAAGGCAGAAATATTATTCAACGTGATCCTGACAACTTGGGAAACCGGATTGAAACATCAGAATGAAATTTCACGGAAACAAGGGCAAAAGGCTTAACTTGGGAAAGAAAAGCCAAACCCTGTGGGGGAGGGGCTGGCTTGTGGTAACACCACTAATTAGAACAATTAATCAGTGGAAAAACATGTGTCTGGAAGTTGTGAGTGCTCCAACATTGGAGGTTTTTAAAAAGGGATTGGGCAACCATTTGTCTGAAATGGTATAAGGCAGGGCTAGGCAACCTTGGCTCTTTTATGACTCGTGTATTTCAGCTTCCAGAATTCCTGAGCCAGCATGGGGGAACTATGGCCCCCTCATGACTCCTGGACTTCAACTCCCAGAATTCCTGAGCCAGCATGGGGGAACTATGGCCCCCTCATGACTGGTGGACTTCAACTCCCAGAATTCCTGAGCCAGCATGGGGGAACTATGGCCCCCTCATGACTGGTGGACTTCAACTCCCAGAATTCCTGAGCCAGCCTGGCTCAGCTTGGAAACCTCTCCCTTTCCCCTCAGCATGGCTGGTTCAGGAATTCTGGGAGTTNCAGCATGAGGGAACTATGGCCCCCTTATGACTGGTGGACTTCAACTCCCAGAATTCCTGAGCCAGCATGGGGGAACTATGGCCCCCTCATGACTCGTGGACTTCAACTCCCAGAATTCCTGAGGCAGAATGGGGGAACTATGGCCCCCTCATGACTGGTGGACTTCAACTCCCAGAATTCCTGAGCCAGCATGGGGGAACTATGGCCCCCTCATGGCTTGTGGACTTCAACTCCCAGAATTCCTGAGCCAGCATGAGGGAACTATGGCCCCCTCATGACTGGTGGACTTCAACTCCCAGAATTCCTGAGCCAGCGTGGGGGAACTATGACCCCCCTCATGACTGGTGGACTTCAACTCCCAGAATTCCTGAGCCAGCCTGGCTCAGCTTGGAAACCTCTCCCTTTCCCCTCAGCATGGCTGGCTCAGGAATTCTGGGAGTTGAAGTCCAGCAGTCATAAAAGAGCCAAGGTTGCCTACCCCCTGGTCTAGATAGAAGACCTCCAATAACTCTGTTATTCTGTTATTCTACTCCTTGTGAAGAACATCTTGGAATAATATCTGGCTCAATAGAAGTTAACAGCAAGATATAACTGGCAAAAAGCGAATGCAGCTTCAGGCTGTAGCACGGCTGGCTGGGGGATTCTGGGAGTTGAAGTCCACAAGTCTTAAAGCTGTCAAGACTGGACAACCCCAGACTAGACCACAGAGCTTAGCCATTTCTGCCATGCTGCTAATTTTGCTGCTTGCCATCACCTCTCAGTGGCTTTTCGGTCCTTCCTTTTTGAATCCTTGCCTCTGTCTGAAGTGAAGGGAGAACTCCTGAAGGCCTGGAAATCAGTCACAATCAGAATAGAGCTGGAAGGGACCTTGGAGGTTTTCTAGTCCACCCCCCCCCCCTGCTCAAGCAGGAGAACCTATAACATTTCAGACAGGTGGCTGTCCAATCTCTTCTTTAAAATTTCCAGTGATGAAGCACCAACAATTTCTGAAGGCGTTCCACTGATTAACTGTTCTTACTGTTAGGAAATTTCTCCTTAGTTCCAGGTTGTTTCTCTACCTGATTACTTTCCATCCGTTGCTCCTTGT
>NW_015390921.1:29842-31495 GCF_001527695.2 Protobothrops mucrosquamatus | reverse complement strand
AGAAGAAGAAGAAGAAGAAGAAGAAGAAGAAGAAGAAGAAGAAGAAGAAGAAGAAGAAGAAGAAGAAGAAGAAGAAGAAGAAGAAGAAGAAGAAGAAGAAGAAGAAGAAGAAGAAGAAGAAGAAGAAGAAGAGAGAGAAAGAAAGAAAGAAAAAGAAAGAAAAATAGAATTAAAATATAGAATGCACATTTCATTTTGTTACTATTGAATATTTCTATTCCAGTTTTCTTCCAGGTTCAATTCAAAATTCTGGTTATTACCTTTAAATCCCTACATAGTACAGGTCATATTATCTGCAGAACCATCTTTCCCTGACAGGTAGGGTGGGCACATTCCTAGTTTCCTTTCTTAAACATGGCCGTCTTATGGGATCTAGGAAGCATGTCTTTTCTGTGGCAGCTCTTGCCCTATGGAACACCCTTCTTCTTAAAATCTGACAAGCCTCTACCCTTCCAGCCTTGGTGCTGGAATAGGGTGAGATGGGCAAGAGGGTTTAATGAGGGACTGTATGTGGAAGCTTAACATAGATGCCAGGCTTTTAAGGCTTAGGGTTTAAATATCAAAAACATTTAATATTATTGATGTTGTTTAGTGGTTGATTGGGACCACCCCATATTTCATGTAAGATGGGGTCTATATAAATATCTAAAATAAAAAAATAAATTTAAACAATATCCTATAATTATTTTTCCCATGCAAATTATAATCTAATTACACACTAAGCTTTCATATTTCATTGTGAGATCTGGCAAAGTGCACTTTTCAAGTTCTTAATTGTAAACCAGAAAAGTTCACGTAGTCCCCATAAATACGTGTAGTGTAAAAATATCAAGATTTTTTTTTAGTCTTCAGATTTTATTTTGTTCAGTTTTATTAAAAATTCTGGGATAAGGAACCATTGGTGTGGACAAATTTCTATTTCATTGTTTTTCTAAATTACCTTGAATTTGATTGGTAATCCAAACATATTACTTCTTACCTTCCTTCTCGGAAATCTTCCCATCTGGACACAGGATGCAGTCATAGCAGCAAAAGGGTTCCCCTTCCTTCACTTTCTTGTTTGAACCAGGGTGGCAACTTTCAGAACATACTGAAAGAGGCTGGGACTGAAGCATCAACAAGAAAGAAACAAAAGGAGAATGCCAATATTGATGTAATGATATTGGAGATTCCAGCAAAAGATTTTAATACGAATGAGATTCAAAGGAAGCATCTAATTAACTCTACAATAGTGATACCTTTCTTCATAATCAACATAATAATAATAATAATAATAATAATAATAATAATAATAATAATAATAATAATAATAATAATAATAATAATAATAATAATAATAATAATAATAATAAAGTTGAAAGGGACCAACCCCCTGCTCAGGCAGGAACCCTACACCATTTCGGACAAATGGCTGTCCAGTCTCTTCTTAAAAACTTCCAGTGTTGGAGCATTCGCTGCTTCTGGAGGCAGGTTGTTCCATTGGTTAATTGTTCTAACTGTCAGGAAGTTTCTCCTTAGTTCTAAGTTGCTTCTCTCCTTGATCAGTTTCCATCCGTTGCTTCTTGTCCTGCCTTCAGGTGCCTTGGAGAATAGCTTGACTCCCTCTTCTTTGTGGCAGCCCCTGAGATATTGGAACACTGCTATCATGTCCCC